>NC_139815.1:14133916-14396416 GCF_963457635.1 Microchirus variegatus | reverse complement strand
GGTAATAAATCTCCGCTCCTTACTGAACACACAGTGCGGTGTGTTTAGCTTCAGCAAACATTCCCGCTGAACCCCCTTTTCAACTTCATCGAGTTCGCTCCAAGAGGAGTCGTCATTTCCCCGTGGCAGACCGTATTGATTAAACACAGTGTTTAGTCTTTATGAATGTGCAAATTAAACTTTAGGACAACTTACTGCTATTAATGCGACGGCGCATTTGGAGCCTCATATTTATTTGTTTCGATGAGCAGTTCTGCACATCCATTACAGAGTCATTTCCCTTTGTCTACTTTATCAATTGTGAGGCTCATCTTTCCTGGAGATCCTGGCTCTTACCCAACTGTAGCCTCCGTCAAAAGCCACAAAGAACAGGCTGAGCCAAAGCTGTGTGCGTGTGTGTGTGTGTGTGTGTATTTGCGTTCGTGTATGCGCACACGTACGCACACACACACACACACATAATAGGCAGGAGAGATGAGCCGTTAGGGGCAAGGTGATTATATGTGAGTATTTTGAGAGATGGATGAACAGCGTAAAGATTGCACTCATCTGTTGTGCTACAGTGCTCCCATCAGTTCTAATGAGTGTGCTGGGGTGACCTTAGTCTCGTAGGTTTACAGGCCTGATTAAACCTCGTCTCCGAGTCGGCTCAGGGGAAAGCCATGCGTGCCAGCACTTGCTCCCCGCTCGCCCCTTCCTCACTGCCCTGCATCGTCCTAATGGCTCCTTTTGACCTAACCCCGTCTCATCGCTGCAACCCCTTTCCCCTCATTTCCCCACCTTCAATCTATCAGTGCCCCCCCCTGCCCCCCTCTTTACCCCACCCTTTGGTTTGTTTATCTGTCATCTGTCTTCATTAATATTTGATCTTTGATCTCTGGGCTCTCTGTCATACGATCAACAGTTACAACTTTCCCCTTCGACTGTCATCAATAAATGTCTGCGGTTGCTGCTTCTGCACGTCCGACATCCAACCCTTGCCTTTTCTTCGACGACCATCTTTTTTATGTTTATCCTGCGCTAGTGAGCCATAATGAGGCTGAGGTTGAGGGATGATGATTAACTGGTACAGGATCCAGGAACTGACATAACTCATGATAAGACAGCTCTCTGTGGAGACTTTGATTTATTTGGCTGTAAGGTGCAGAATATCGGCTGTTCTCCTGAGCTGGAGGCCATGTGGGGTCGCGAGTCAGAGACATGCAGCTAAGACGCTGCCGGCGAGTGCATTTTTAATCTTTCTCCCTTTTCTTTGATGTGAGGAACTTCAGTCGAAGCTTGCTCAAATCATCACCTAAGACGTTTTAAAGGGCTGCAATTAGGGCCAAACAGCCTGCCATTTATCAAGCTCCTTTAATTTCCACCGTTTTATTTTATGAAAGCAATTGATTGTCTCTGTGGCACGGAGACGCAGCCCAACCTCTGTTTATATGTCTAGGTGAAAGCAATGAGCACAGTCGAGCCATTGCTTTAGGAGAAAATGTGTGTGTGTGTGTGTATATGAGAGAGAGCGAGAGAGAGATATTTGACTGGCTGGAAAAACCACAACCAATTCTTCTTTCACATTTACACCAGAGTAATCAGAGAGTCCAGTCTGTTAAAAATATAACAGCTAGTCACAATGCCAGGCATCTGGTTGCTTTGGGATGGGGAGATTGAAGTAGAGAGAGAGAGAAACACAGAGGTCAAAAGAAGGAAAGAAAAATGAACAGAGGAAAAGATAGCAGTGGGGGAGCAAACAGTTAAGTTGTATGTTGTTTATTCACACTTAAATCAGACTTAATCACTCTTCTAAGGGGTGGGGGGGGGCTTCCCTCCTTTGAAGACGGACGTGATTAAGCGAAAGCACACATACACACTGAACTCACACAACAACACATAGCTAACTTGAATTTTGCACAGAGTGATGTGCAAAGCAAGCGCCAAACATTAATATTTAAACCATCAAACCATGTAATGAAAAGTATTCAACCTATAAAAGATGCAGGCATTCTTTAAAGATTTTGTCTTGGATATGTCTTTTTTTTTTGTCTTGTCAAATATTTAACAGTCTGTGCAATATGTATTAGCAACCTATACTGATGATAAGGCAATGCTTATGCACACACACACACACACACACACAAACAAAGTAGCTCATATTCATAAACACGTATATATATGTACACAAGCAAACACTGAGACAGACAGGAGCCGAGCAGGGCTCCAGCAGTGCGGGGCAGGAAAAGAGGCTGCAGGGCCCTGACCACATAATCATCTCCTACAGAGTGATCATCAAGGCCTCCAACATCACTGCACACATACACCAACCCTAGACCCCCTGGCACGAGGGGAGGGAGGAGGGGTGAAGACAAAGAGAGTTTATAGGAAAAAGGGAGGGAGGTTGAAAAATGAAATGGGAGGGGGAGAAAAAGGAAATTAAAAAAAGTAGAAAGCTGAACGATGGAGGGAAGAGACTGCCTGTGTTTACAGGCGGGAGATGTGAGGGGGACTGGAAATAAGAAATATTCTCCCTTACTACGGGAGGATATTCCACATGCTTAAGGAGAGGGTAAAAAAAATTTGAGAAATAATAATAATACGTGTGCGTGTGTGTGTGTGTGTGTGTGTAGAAGAGGAAGAAAGAATAATTAAGAGGGAAATGGGATGGAGGGAGACATTTGGGCATGTAGAGAGACAGGAAAAGCAAGATGGGGGTCTAGTGTTTATCGGAGAGGAAGATACTGAAAGAGAGGAAACAAAATATTTGGGTTGAAAAATTGGGCCAGGGAGGGGAAGAAAAAGATGTGAAAGAAACAAAGCAAGAGCCAGAAATAAGAAAGAGAGTGTATCTGTTTGCCACGCATGAGTGTACAGCGGTGTTGCCCTGGAAACGCCAGCCGTTTGGATTATGAGCTGATTAGTTGCCTTCCTCCTTGAAGCCCCCCCCCCCTCTCCCTCCCTCCTACTGGGCTGCCTCCACTCAACATTGTGTGTACATACTACATGTTGAACACACACACAGTCTTCATTCAGACACATATATATACAATAATGTCGGCTCTTTACTCTCGGTAGACCATCGTGTTCTGCGTGCAATACGTTCCCACGTCGACGCCTTTCCCTCTCTGACTCTGCCTCTGCGTGTGACGTGGCAGGGCACTAATTTTGTGCCCTTATCTTTGACTGCAGCTCTGCTCATATTCCCTTCGCCACAAGCACCTCGTCTGCCATCACTGTCAATCAGAGCAGATCAGGCAACCTACAGCTGAGTCCACTCAAGCCCTTTCCTCCTCTCGACCCCCCCCCCCCCCCCCCAACCAACTGGCCGCCCTGCATGTATGTATTACCAGCCCTGAGCATCTTCCTCACACATGCAAATTCAACAAATTACAACCATCATCAGCATAGGCGGTTTTTTTAATGTCAGTTTGCCTTAAACAAGCTTTTGACCTCAAAGCCTTCGCCCTTAGTAAGACAACATTTAGCAAATGTAAAGATTAAACTCTGCATCTCTACCAGCTAATTACCAGATCTGTTCATGTACCTGCTCGTGGCAAGTGTAAGAGAGTAAATTAATTGTGAGTAAAATTTTCCTCAAGGGAAATGAAGCATAGTTTAGCAGTAATTCAGATGTCAGGATTGTACTTATTATTATTATTATTACAGTTTTTTTTTTGCGATTTATATCTATACAAAATGTTTTACACTGTGAAAATACCACTTTTTTTATCTGGTCCACATAAGGAAGAAAATAAAAATAACCCAAACAATTTGATATAAAAGTAGTCAGACTGGCTTTTGTAGATTCATGACGCAAACCGGTCACACCCGTCATCAGCTTTTAGTTGAAAATTAGAGCTGCAACTCACGATTATTTTCATAATCGATTAATCTGCCCATTATTTTCTCGATTAATCGAGTAATCGTTTGGTCCATAAAATGTCCGAAAATATGGATCAGTGTTTGTCAAACGTGGAAATTACAGGTTTGTCCACAAACCTGTAATTTTACAGGTTTAAAATGATGTCTTTGTTTTACGCAGCAAAGAAATTAAGAAAATTCACATTTAAGAAGCTGATAAATCACAGAAACTAGAAAATCCAAAAAACAATCTGAAATCTTTTTTTAATAACTAATGAAAAAACCCTCAAACCGATTAATCGATTATCAAAATAGTTGATGATTAATTCAGTTATCGATTAATAATAGAGTAATTGTTTCAGCTCTAATGAAAATAGTTAGTAGTTGTTTGTGTAAAAGGTCATTTTTATTCATTTCTCACTGTAATCAAATACTTTTTCCCCACATCCTCAGAATATTAAAGTTATTCTGATGATGATCTCGTTTTTTTTACCCATCAAACTAGGATACAAAAATACTGTCAATACTCTGTTTTTGTTGATAGTCCTAGTACTGAACAGATTTAATTTGCAAAGAGACGCATGCACACGCACTCACTCACATCCCAAATAGTATATACATAGATATATAGATATATCTATATATGTACTATTTGGGATTTGGGAAGATAATATTTTGAGTCGAGGGCACTTTCATGTGGGGGCAGGTGTGCTCCCGCTCCCTAATGCTGAAGTAATTGTAGATAATGGAGTTTTAAGGACAGATGATTCAGGTTTAAGTGGGATTTGGGTAGAGATTTATGGTGGAGGGGAAAAGGTTGGACGAGCAGAAAAGTTGGCGAGGTGCAAGTGCCAGGCAGTAAAGGAAGAGGTAGGAAAGAAGATGTAGAGGTTAGAGGAGAGGCGGGTTCTGTCTCAGCTTATCCCAGTAAAGGTGAGAAGCAGGATGAAAGGGGGAGAAAAAAAAGATATGGCTCTATCTTCTTTCAGAAAAAAAAAAGCTCTGGGCCTGAGCAGGTTAAAAAAATAGCTCATCCATAGTTTAGTGGGAAATGAAAGCCCGTCTGGTACTCGAGAAAAGGGGGTTATAGAGGGCACAGGCTGGATGACTAATTGGGGAGGATATGAAATGAGGCTTGACTCAATCTACACCCTTGAATCAACTCTGCCCTACAGTATGCATCAAATGGGCTCCCTAAGTGGTGCTTCTCCATTGATTATACCCTTTCAATGTTACGCTTCAACTCCTTGTTGGAGAAATTTGACAGAAAAAAAAAAAAAAAAAAACGAAGAGAGAGGAAGAACCAAAGGGGGCAGTTGAAATAGCGGTCAATACTTAGCAGGGGCAAACCAGAAAAAGTAGGAAAGCAGAGAGTGAGTAATGTCACATAAACAGATATTCATAGTGATCGAGCTTCAGAGAGCGAGAGCGGCAGAGAGGACAAGGTGTGTAAAAAGTGCATTTGGCTCGCCGTAAACGCAGCGGTGCGTGGCACTTCGCCTGGCATGGCACTCACACTTTATGAGGTGTGGAGGGGCCATCTCCCTCGCCTCTCTGCCCATTTTAATGATACAGTTTAAATGAAAAAGCTGGAGCTTCAGTCAGCACCAAGGACTCCACTCCCCCTGGTCTACAAACAAGCACACACACAAATATGTACTGATACGCTCACTTCAGCATGATCTCTGGAAGTTTATAAGTTGTTTTTTTTTTTTTGTTGCTGTTTGTGGAGGATTTTTCTGTTTCTTTTTTTTTTTTTTTAAATCAGCTGACTCGCACATACTCGGGGCAACTGTTGACTGAAACACTTCTCGTTCACTTTGAATAGATCAACGATTGCTGAACGGCATCATGTGTGTGTGTGTGTGTGTGTGTGTTTGTGTGTGTGTGTGTGCGTCTGTTGCTTCCGAAGTTAAAATAAGCGTCAGCACAAATGTCACGTTATGCAAATATTCCAGCACAGGCGACAGCCAATCAAATCACGCTCATGCATTTAGTTCAGTTACTATACAGCACAAACGGAGCTCTGAGACGAGACTGCTCTCTCTGTGACCGGTGACAAAATGCACCCAACAATAGTGGGCACGGAAGACATCACACTGCCACCACCACTTTAGCAACATTAGCCAGTCTTAATCAAAGGTAGAACTCAATTTTAAAAAGATGAACTCGACCTAAAGGTACTACTGGAGCCAGTATTGAGTTCATTTCGTCGAGTTGAAGTTCTTTGTGGACCTTTGTGGACCTTTGATGTTATTAAAACTTCGAGTTTATTAGATAAAGGAGACAGTGGACCCTTTGATACCTTTGACAGCTATGATAGATAGAGGGATAGGTACATACAGTATGTACCGTTAGAAGCTGCGCGCTAGGTTTGGTGTAAAAAAGGTTTGCGTTACTGTTAAATCAATAGATCGTCATTTACAACCCGGAACATCAAGGGAATATTTCTACGTGTTCTTGATCCGAGAGAGGCTTGGATATATATGTGGATGGGAAATGTAACCTGGATATATGGCAAGCGGAAATTAATGTGCAAACTCTTTATATGAATAGAAACAGTGCGTACGACTCAAGGAACAACTTTGGAATTAAGTTTGCCACTACATGTACTGTTAAGAGTGTGTGTTTGTGTGTGTGTGTGTGTATGCACATGCATATCCAAATTCATAGCCATCTGATGATGAATAAAGAGCTTTTCATATATGAACATCTGTAGTTTTATGGGACTTGCAGGAAGTTAAGTTAATGGCCATGTGAGTAGATTACTCATATTCCAGTGTATACACACACACACACACACACACACGCACACACACACATGCAGACCCATGCTGTACAGATGATTACTCGGAGCCTTGGATGAGATGATGGAGTGACAGCGATGAAGCCAGACGATGAAACTGCTTGTCAGAATGGTGACGTTTCCTCAGATCTCGACTGTGTGTCTTACCACTTGAAGACAAAAGAGAAGTTTTTTACCTACACACCTCACCCATCACCGTGGCCTCTCACAGGAGAACATACTTCACCTCAGCAATGCTATAAATATTGATCTGACGGTGTTTTTGTGTGTGTGTGTGTGTGTGTGTGTGTGTGTGTGTGTGTCCGTGCACAGTTGCGTATTTGTGCTTGCGTGTGTTCCCTCACCATACGTACAAATGAAGGAGCTGTAAGAACATAGCTGATCGGTGTTGCTTCTTCTCTCGTGTGTCTGTCAGTCTGTGTGCGTGCGTGCATATGTGTGCGCCGCATGTGTGATATGGTGGTAGCTACGAGAGTGATGCATTAATAAGCGAGAGAAGAGGTGTTAGCCTTGGTGCTAGTTCTGACACCTTGCTGTCAGAGCTTTCCTCGGCACTGGCAGGCCTGACTGAACAGGAACTAGTGGAGGCTTGTGCACACCCTCATTTTACCTTTCACTCTTCTTTATTGCTCCAGTGTTACCATGTACCTGCATACGATATCAAAGTGTATGTGGGGGGAGGAAAAGCCTTTGAAGAAATTAGTTTAGGGTCAAATTCAATACCGGATTTATTTGATGTGCATAAATATACAGTTATTTTTAACCCTTTAAGATACGACTCGACCATTTGGTCGACCACACTTTAAGTCACTATATCTCATTGAAAAATGCGTCAAGCTGAACTCACTAACACTAAATTGATGTGACTTGTTCTGAATGTTGTAATTTATGAATTATGCAAACCAGGTTTATTATGAACAGACATCTCAACCGTTTGGCAGAGGCCTGTATCTGAAAAACTGTAGGGTCTAATTTATAAAAAGAAATATTGATTGTCATTATTGTTATCATAGGTCAATAAAATAAAATAAAATAAAAAATGCAAAAAAATAATTTTTCCATTGCTTTTTTCTTGGGCTGTACCTTAAAGGGTTAATGTGATAACCTTTTTTCACAAAGCTCTCAGTGCTTTCAAATACTGTACATTTGAAATATATTAATGTATCTTAAGGACTGATGTTGTATAGTCGGTTTATCAGACTAAATTATTCCCTTTAGTTACCTAATGTTTTTGCATTCTTTGCTCACTCTCTATCTATCTGTCAACTGTCCTACATCTATAGTCGTGATGAAGGAAGGCAGGAAATGCTCCTTTTCATTTCATCCATTACTCTTTCCGGTTAAACATCAGACATAACTCATCTATAAGATAAAGTCAATGTTTAACCTATTCTCATCTTTCTACTTTCTTTTTTTTTTAATGATTTAATCACTGTCTGCCAACACCACGTAATAACCTCCACGCTGAAGCTTCATGGTGCAAAGACATACAAGCTGCAGATGCTCCAGTGCTGACAGACAAAACAAAGGTTATCCACTGTAGTAAAGCAAAGACAGACAACTATGGAAACAGATAAAGGGATTCGGAAATATGGCCATCATGTTAGAAACACTAATCACGGCAGTAACGTCTGAGAGGGTTAGGTCTTAATAATAGTTTATTTCAGGTCTTTTATGTTGCTATGTAACTAAGAAAATGAATTTATTATAATTACAAATAGATGTGTAGAAATGCTCAACTGGCTCCACAAATGCCTTCAGTGCAGAGTTCTTGAATCCAGGCTGCTTCTTATATGGAATACAACCATCACCTGCACATCTCCCTCTCTCTCCCTCTCTCTCACTCACACACAGAAAGTGTATATAGACTGACTCATAGGAGCACCAGCTATTCCCAGTACAATAAAACAGGCAGACAAACTAATGGGACCACCCACACACCAAACATACTTCTTTTTTTTTTTAATCACACACCACCTTCACAAATAAACAGATGCACACACACACACACACACTCTTCTCTCACGGCCCACTCGTTGCTTGTTAGCTGCTACATCTTGTGGTTGTTTCTGTGTTGCTATACTACGACATAGTCTGGCTGCAGCTCGCTGTTTCCACCGAAACTACTCTCCTCTAACGAACTCCTCTGATTACAGTTTGACTTTCTGTCTGTCCCCTTCTCTCCCCCTCGTTCTTTAATCAGCATGTAAACAAGTGCAAGGTCATTTTCTTTCTTAAACTAAATGGGGGGAAGATAAGGGGGAGTGTGCCGTAGTTAATCCTTTGGACACGCTGATGGAGGAGTTTGTCCTGGTGATGTTCGGTTGTTAATTATGCAAGGGTGTGTGTCCTATCTCTCTCTCTCGCTCACTCTGTCATGATGACTCATCAGTTTTATCGCTTTCGCCTTTCTCTCTCTCTCTCTCTTTTCCTTGTTGTCTGCCTCCCATCCCTGGTATCTGTTTCCCCCATGAAAATGTCAAACGTTCAATCATATATTTCACAAACCCTGAGATGCATTCAAATCGCTTTCTGTGTGTGTGTGTGTGTGTGAGAGAGAGAGAGAGAGAGAGACGGCACACGCAGATCCTTTTCAAATCAACGCTGTGACTCGTCAACACGTGATTACCTGCAGTTTGTTAACTCGGGCTGATTTGCTGAACTCAGCAACATGGTGTTTTTTCGTTACTTCCCTGTTTTGTCTCTGAACAAATGTGTGCAGATTGCCCCGTGTGTCTCCTGTGATTACATGAATGAATTCTGAATGGCAATGAAAGGGCACTAAGTTACCTGATGGGGAGGCAGGGGATGGGAGGTAGACTGTGGAAAGGAAAGGAAAAACTAGTGGGATAATAATAATCAAGAAAAACTGTTTAGTTGTCAATGCAGCTGTCTAAATAAAATACTTTTCTGTCCCTATCATATAATAATTGGATGTCAATATCAATTTGATGACATATTATAATGTCTAAAACTAGATGGTTGCATCTCACAACTTTAAAAGTAGTTTTAATACATTTGATCGTCTCAAACCAAATAGATGAAAGTTTGTCATGCAAAGCTGCAGCATTTTGATGATTTTGTTTAAAAAAAATAAATAAAAAAAAAAAAAAAACCTTCAGCATCAAATATTTGGTTTTGGTTTGTTTTCGAGTTTTCCTCTCAGCTGTTATTGCCAAACAGCCTGATCCTGCCGCAAATGGAATCTTTGATGTTTAATTGGTTTAGGAAATGTCACATTCCCGCTCGCAGCCAAACAGACAGCCAAGTGAAAGTCTGAAATCGTAATTCTTGGAGGTATGACAGCACCCGCGCCTCATTTCCATCTTTCTCTGCTATTTGTCAGCCTTCTCCTCTTCCCCAGTGAAGCAGCGATGTTAACAATGCTGTCCCCACATTTACCAGTTCTGCCTCATTACAGCTAAAGAAGTGGATAAATTAGTGCAAGAGAGCATGCACAGCGGAGTCCGATGCCACCTGTCAGCGACGGGAAGATGGTGAATGTGTCGGTGTAGGGGGAAGGGTGTGAAGGAGCTGCTAAGCTCACAGGCTTTGGGTGTGTTTTAAAACGGCACATAGAAGCAGATGCCTTTTTTCTCTCTCTTTTTCTTTGGTGCTTTTAATATTTTTGGGATAAAAGATTAAAATTCCATGAAATGTTTTTCACATTTTCCCCAGCCAAGGACGGACTTACTGTATCCATCATTTTAAATAATTGTGTTTAATTTCTGTCTGAGAAAATCATTTTCTTTCTGTGCGTTTCAACTTTTTTCCAGCACAGAATAAAAGCCTGTCACCCGTTACAGAGAAGAGGATGATCATTTTTATATGATAGATATGAAAGGTCCAGTTACAGTGCTGATGACAGAGAGAATGAAGGGAGTTTGCAAAAATACATACTGTATAGCAGACGTACGCATTAATTTAATCCATAACCTGCCAAAAGACAGCAATTAAAAGGCCACTTCACCCATAAAATATATAGTTTTTTTTTACTAATTTCCAGAGATAAATGTGTTATTCGATCATCAGATAGTGGATCTGAGATAGGTGTCTCATTCCCACAACAACAGAGGAAGTTGGGATAGAAAAAAATAAATAAAACGGACAAAAATTGAACGTCAAAGTCACTTCCTTCAAAGAAAATGTCAAAAAGCCCTGCGCTGCTCTTCACTGAGTTTCTGTCAATTACAACACGTTTTACAAGAACAATACATTTTTTCAAAAAACTGCTAATGCTGGAAGGTTGGCAACATTATTATAGGAGCAGATCTTTGTGTGTGTGTGATGAGAGAGAATGAGACTGAGAGTGCATTTAGTAAAGCTTTCTTCATCTGAGTCCAACTTCTTTTCTGCCTGAAATGCACGTATGAACAATTTTCTGTCTCTTTGTCGAAGACCACGTAAATTGGTGGTCTGCTGTCAGTTTTCCCTCAAAGGAAAGCCGTGAAGAGTGTTTCAGCTTTGGTAGCGGGTTGTCATCATGTCCACTTGCCCACTTAAACTTAGCATATGAATGACGCTGAGGAATTGACGACGTCAATCCCTACGACATCACCATCATGAGCGTAGAGGGGCCAGTGTTACCATTTGACAGCGTTTGAAGGCAGCATGACGTTATGCCTTTTTGATGTACACGTTTGAATTATATAGGAAGCGAGTGCGCATGCTTGAATGTGCAATGTTCTGATAATATGACAGGTGAAGGCAGAGCAGAGCTGTGCCTGCTCTGTAATGGAAAGCAGGAACATGACGGCCAATGCAGCTGCTGTGAGGCCAGAACATAGTGAGAGTGAGTCATTTTTCTTAGGCTGTGAAAAGCACCAAATGCTGCCACATTCAAACACATAGGGCCTGATTTACTAAAGCTTTGCGCGTGCAAAAACGTGTGCAAACTGGATTGCACAAGCACATTTGCGTTGATGCTGATCTACTAACAGGGTGCAACGAGGAGTGGGTTCCTCAGACGGGCAAAATAGCTCTCGCAACCCATTTAGCGGTCTTGCCTTAATGCATATGCAATGTGGGGTGTTTTTTTTGCATGTGATGGGAGGAGAAAATGTAAATATGTTATTTTAGCACGCGCAAAGTGATTTATCAAACCTCAAACTGATTGCGGTGCTTATTTTTGTGTCTATATTTAGCACGTTTGAAAGGCAGGTCTTAACTTCTTATTTGGTATATATGAATAAATTAAATATAGATATCCATAGGAGAAATGTCTTTGTACTGGTATGGGCTTACCTTGGTCTGCAGTTTGTGGTTCAAGGAGGGGTCGTACCTATGTTCCCCCGGATAAGACCGGAGGAACGGGGAACCCCGCTTTACCTTAACGGGTCCAGCTCTAACCTGGTCTACTCTCGGTGCACGGCGAAGCGCAGGCGGCACAGTGCGCACACGTCACCAAAACCTCACAGGCAGGTTTCCACAGTTCCAGGCACATTAAAATGCAATAAATAATCACAGCAAGCACTCTTTAATGTAACTATCTGAATCAGCTATAGATATATCATCTATATCGATTGTCCCGTCGCCTCTGACGTCAGATCAAAGGCTGTTGGCACGCGTAATGGAAACTCAGCCTGACTGAATGAACACAGATGAAACCAGGGATGGACTGGGACTAAAAAGCCGTTGTGATGATCCGCTTTATTTTTTTATTTATTTACTTATTGACAAAAAAGTCACTCATCCATTGAAAGTAGACCTATGTGTAATCTTGAGAGAAACAGCAGAACTCGCTCCCTGGCAGCTGTCAGTGAGCTGCAGGTGAGTCAGGAGGAGAGCCCAGCAACATCCATAGTCCATAGTTTTCTTTTTTTGATACGTCAGGTAATGATGGAGCTGTCCAAAATACAGACGCAGGATTAAAATAATAATAATTAAAAAGGTCCTATGGACCCAGTTAGAACGTCAGCTGTACTTTCTGTTCAGTGGCTTCAAATTTCATTCTGCGCTTCCGTTGAGTCTGCCCTTTCTCCATGTTGACAACCCTTGACTAGCGCAAAATCCTCATTTAAATAGGGCGGTCTTAACCACTTCTGCGCCTGCAGTCAATTGCGGCCGCAATCTTAGTAGTTCACCCGCAAAACGTAATCCAGTAGCTGGCGCAGTCTTTATGCTCGCGCACGCAATTTAGCGCTCTCTATTTGGAATCTTAGTAAATCAGGCCCATAGTAAGGTGTAGGAAAAATAAATTATTATACATAATAATTTCATATTTGACAATAAGTTAGGCCAGATAGCCTCGCTCGCACTGTGTGCCTTTTCTTCCTTGCTTGCTCAGTCGAGACATGAAATGTCGGTGTGCAGTGCTGGAATGTCGCCACTACACCTTTTCAAGAAAGAAGTAGAAATGTTGCTGGCATTGTTGTCCATATATCTTTCTAACAACTACTCTGTTTTACTGTATGTTCAACATTTTAAGGACAAATGGGTCCAATTGTCGCCGTCCTCTGAACATCAAAACCCCTCTGTCCTGTGGCCTTTAAAAAACACACTCTCTCTCTCTGTCTTGCGCGCTCTCTCTCCTGCTCATGTGTCCACGATCGCCGCTGGAAAAATCCAGACATTCCACAGTGTCCACCCACCTGCTAGGGTTAACATTTTGCACTCCTGCAAGGTTAAAAATCCCATCAGATGGAGCCAAATTAATTTCGCACAATATTCAGGGCCGCCACATAATCGGAGACAATGCCAAGTGCATCCCTTGATTGTGATTCCATTCACTCCCTAATCGGCAGGATGGCCGTGCATGGTGCAGCAGCGTGGTAAATGATTTCATCCCAGGGGGATAAGAAAAACAATGGCCCTTTTTTAATTTATTTTCTAAAGTGGGCAACAAAAAAGAAAATGATATAGACATAATTGATGATGAGGTGAGCAGGGGGAGCCTCTTTTCTTTCTTTCTTTCTTTCTTTCTTTCTTTCTTTCTTTCTTTCTTTCTTTCTTTCTTTCTTTCTTTCGCTTCATAATGGCAACCGCTCAGGGACATTGGAGGTTGACAAATCTGGCCCAGAGAACAAATTGATCATCAACAGAGCACAGTGTGTTCTTTAAAAGAATGGGAGAACTCTCTCTGTGGCCTTAGTAATTGGTTTAACTTGCAGCATGTTTGTCCATAAGTGGAGCTGTTGTAGAGAAGCTCTTAGTATTTCCTTTGATCCTGCACTATACCGTTAGTTGTTTTCGTTCGGATGCTGCATTGACATCCTTTCATTTGGACAACCTAAACAAAGCATTATCCTAAACCATAATGCCTAACCGAACCACAACTCACATAACCAGTTCCTCAGAAATTAGGTTCTTCCTCATTAGTACCAGGTTTTGGTTGGTCTCCATGAGGTCTACTTGTCCTGACAAGGTCAGTATTTATGCCAGAAAAGGTTCTGAAGAGGTAAGAAATAAAGTATATACAACTCTTATCTGGATTATGCTTCTCAAATCCCTATTACTGAATATATCAACTAGATGAAGCAGATTGTCCATTTCAGTGCAAATGCCACGTTCGCATTGGATTATTAAAAAAGCAAAATGAGGCAATAAACTGTCTGAGAACACATCCCCAGAGTTGCTAATCTTTGGTTGAACATTGATACTGCATGGGTGATGAAGAGGACTTTAAAATGACAAGGGAACAAACAGTGGTCGTCTTCTCTCAGTGAGTCTGAGCCACAGACAAAGACATATTACAGGTCTACAATGGCTGATCCAGAGCAAGAGTGTCAAGAACACGGATGCACTCATCCACAGCAGTGTGCTTAGTGACACATGATTCTGGTGTTGCACTGGTGTGTGTCCCCCCCCGACCCATTTTTGTGTGACATGCTGAAGTCAATTATCTATACTTTTCATGTACGGGAGAAGAGGAAAATTTGGCAACCAAACCATTTTGCTAGTTGTTTTGGTGAAACCTTCAAGCTTACCTTTTCAAATTTGACAAGAGACACTTTAGCAAGTAGCGATTGGCAACTTTAACCACCTATCTTCTTCTTTGTTACGATTGGCTTCTTCCTCGTCATCAGGTCAGGTGCTTCCTGCCGGTGCTCTCACTCAGAAACCAAGAGAAGTGCGTCCCTCCACAGAAACTTTGTTGTAAATGACAACAATAAGTTTGTGGTGCCATCACCAACTCGGCACATCTCATATAAAATGTGTGGGAAGAGAGAAGGCAATAAGAAGGGCCGGAAGAAGAAGGGCGCATAAGTGAAAGAGAGACAAAATGAAGTGGATCTTTTCTTCCTAGATGTTTCTAATAGGCTTTGGGGTTTCACTAGCACCCAATTAGCATGCTTGTTACATGTGAACACAGAGGGCTAATTGGTCTGAGAGGAGAAACCGTCATGGCCCTGGAAGAAGAGAGCACAATTTATTTGAGGATTCACAATTCCAATTTTGTTGGAAAATTGTAAATAATATTGTGGTACACTCTTAGAAATAAAAGTGTTAAGTAGAACCATATAAGGTTCTTCAGCTTGTCCTCACAGGAGAACCCTTTTTGGCTACAGGTATAACCTTTTTATAAAGGTTCCACCAAGAACCCTTTTAAAACCCTGTATTCGGGAAAGGGGTTTTAAAGGGTTCTCTGGGTCAAAATGGTTCTTACTGGAACCATTAGAGTTACCAAGAACTTTCTTCGGGAAAGGGTTTTTCAGAAGCAAATGGTTCCAGGTAGAACCTCAGCCCTTGTAGAAGGACCCTTTTGGAACCCTTATTTCCAAGAGTGTACTCTGTGTAAATACCATTTATATTTCTCACCTCTTTTTATTGCCAGGTGTTGGTGACAAAAAGAAAATACATTGACTGCACCGACTTGATGGTCAGTGTGAACTTTGTATCATCAACTTACCTGGTCTTCATGTAAAGGGGAAATGCTAATAGATGGTACACAAGCAACAATTTGGCCCAGGTCTGTGTGTTAACATCCCAGGAATTAATCACGTCCAGAGAGAAATCATTCACAGACATGACCTAACCTGTCCACATAGAGTACCATGCTGCCCTACATCAGGGAATATGCTGAATGTGCACATAAACACAACAACACTACAAGCTCACCAAGGGCAAGAGGCTGACTCTCTGATTACATTTACTGTACACACTGTAGCAGCGGGGATCTGATGCAAAATACATCAAGAGCTCATTATGCTCTTTACATGCAATTAATCAAACAATGTAAACAATGCTCACTTCAGCCACAGCAGACAGAGCCGTATTCCCTGGTGGCAATTTTAAATGCGGAACACGCAGTACAAGATTTAGTAAATAAAGGAACGTGAATGATGGGGAAAACAGTGTGAGACTTGCATCCAATCTAGAGATAAGTCATAGCCTCCTGTGGAGACGACACACTCTCACTGTCTTTCAAACACACACACACACACACACACACACACACACACACACACACACACACACACACACACACACACACACACACACACACACACACACACACACATTATGTCTGCCTCCTCTGTGTAACACCGTCGTTCTCCGCTACTCTGGTCAAATGCACACAGTGTGTCGTATGAAACAAAAAATAATAATATGAAGGACACTGTAGGAGGCTGTTTGTGTGTTCTCTTTTATTATTATTATTATTGTTATTTTTGGAGTAATAACTTTCAATTTTAAGAAATATCTAAAGCCCCCTTTCCACTAGTAAGTAAATCTCGTTGTACAACTTGTATAATGACAATAAAGGCATTCTATTCTATTCTATTCTATTCTAGCGCTACTCGACTCGCCTCGGTACAGCATGGTTATTGTGCTCTTCCATTAGCGATAGTACCTGGTACTTTTTTTTATTTTTAGTACCTGCTCTGGTTCCAAACGAGCTGAGCTGATACCATACGTGACGTCGTCAGAGTGCCGTCACAGGACGAGGCTCGAGCAAGGCGTCCAAACAAAGCAAACAATGCCAAACTGTAGATCGGTTAAAAATCAACAATCCTGTAAACATGGGTTAATCTCATACATTTAGCAAGGAACCGTCTTAAATCTCAATATTTAACAGAGGAGTCTGGTGTATTTAGCGACAGCACTGCTGAAAGCCTACGATCGTGAGCTGCGTCGCAACTCCTGCGGCTGTATTTCAGATCAGATGACTGTGTCAGACGGAGTCTGTGCTCCCGTCACGCAGGAAGTACGGAACACATCTTTTTAATTAACTGATTCTAATGATTCAGTTACTCTGAAAACAACCGCTTTACAAGCCGCTAGTCACCACTTTGTGTGCGTCGCGTGTAAAACAATGTCACGGCAGTTTCGTGCAGCCTCGCTGTGGTGACTCCGCCCACGTTGGGGAGGTACTGTCTTGTATTGGAAACGGCCATAGAGTTGAGCCGTGCCAAGGCGAGCTGGGGCCATGTAGTGGAAACAGGCAATAAATGCTAACAATGCTTTAGGGTTTGTGTTTTTGCTGACCAAAGCCAATTGCTAACTTCAAGAAACAGCTGAATTAACTAAAATTTAAAAACAGGTACTCTGGATCAGGGTCAGCTGTCATATCACCGACAGATTGTTTAGGTTTGAACCTTCCTACCTATGGTACATTATCCATAGTTAAGCACAAAAAGTTATTAGTCTTCATTTATTAATAGTGTGCTGTGTGAACAGTCTGGGGAGTACCTGGACCATCTCCAGTCCCCACAGTGACTCCAAAAGTGGAACAGTGGTGCAGCTGATGGATGGATAGCCTGGATCAAACCTCGGAGTTAAATAAGTGAAATCCATCATTCTCCGAGCTTAGGAGCTTTGTAGAAACTGTGACTTTTTTTGGCCTAAGTGAGGATGACACACACACTTCATCTTTGTTTGGCTTTCTCGGAATGCAACCTTATATAAAAATGGGGGGGAAAGTTAAACACACCTACTCTAATCTGCAATGAACCTCGTATGACATGGCTGTTTTTTATCTCATATTTCATTTTTATTTTGTTCTGCATGTGAGAGAGAGGTGCTGGTGTGTTTTTTTTTTATGTATGATGCCTCATTATGTTGAAAAAAAAAGTGTCTCTGCATATACAAGTCAGTGAAATGGTTGTGATATACAATAGATCATTATCTCAAATCATCAAGCCATGACAGTGACAATCAGTGCATTTACATGACATTCGGAAAAAAAAAAAAAAAAAATTATTGTGGTAGTCCAACAAAATGTGGACTTTGTAAACTAGTCTGTCCCTTTCAAAATTGCAACTGGATAATGTGATTGGGAGTCAAGCTACTACTGCATGCATACCTTCAGTTCGCAGTTTGAATATTTTAAAGTTGTGGAAATTGCTACCTGAAAGGTGTTGTATGTATCGCCACCTAGAGCAGTGGAGGCAGAGGTCCAGATGAAAGGCAAGTTGAGTTGACAGTTGAAGTTCGACTACAACTGTCAACTCAACTTAACTGTGGAAAACACACTGACTGAGGCTTGTCCGGAAGCATCATCTCTGTCTCTCTCTCTCAGAAAGACAGTGCAGCTATATTAGCCGTCTGTATGCAGGCTGTGCTCTGCCAGAGATTGCAGGACTGACCCCTCGCTGTGAGATCAACAGGGGAAATGTTTACCCAAGCTCCACAGAACATGCCATTAACCTCTTTCTAGATAGAAGACAAACAAGAATGAGGGCAATAAACAGAGGAACACCTATCCAAGACCATCATCTCATTACAGTGCTGGGAGAGGCAATAACCAACCTGGAACCCGGAACCTTTCACCACAGTGTGTCTAACGTTCAGTGAAGTGCTACTGATATTCAGTGAAGTGCAAACAACAGATTAAACCATTTGCTGTCCCTTCTTTCCTCTCCTACCAGTCTCCTTCCTCCTATCTACTTCTCTCTCACCGTACCTCAGGCTCTGATTAAAACTTCGGTGGATGTCTTGTTATGTGGTGAAAAGAAAGAGGGGTGTGGGGGGGGGGGTTGTTGGAGGGTGGTGAGGAGCCCGGGAACTGGAGCAGCTTTTCCTTCTTAGAGACCCGCGGGGGTAATTCAATCACACCTTGATAATTCCCCTGATGTGGGAGACGAATCCCCCTCACTCACATCAAGCACAGATAGACACCACAAGCTCATGCTCATCCCAGATTGAGGGTCTCCTCCTGGGTGGGCTTAAGAGCCCACTGCTGGGTACTTGTCACTTGTGCTGTTTGAAGAGGCCATTATTTTAATTGAAAAAGTTACCTGCTCGCCAAAGGCAAATCATAGAAGACAAAGAGGAAACAAAAAAAAAAAAGAGGGGACAAATAAAACAAAAACACCAGATGGTGATATACATGGTAAAAATGATTGTTTATACTTACTGTTTGATTATATGTGATAATGAGAGTGGGATTCCTCGAGGCAATTAGTGTCTGTGGCAGCCATATTGTGAGAGGACAGGGGAAGGACAGCATGGGCTGTTATGAAGGAGTGCTTATCAAGTATCTCTGCCGGGGTGATTAGTGTAATAAGACACTGCAAGGTGAGATAGCCCACGTGTGTGTGGGTGTGGTTGTGTGTGTGTGTGTGTGGGGGTGTGTGTGTGTGTGTGTGTGTGTGTGTGTGTGTGTGTTAGAGAGTACAAAAAAGGAGGATGAGAGTAAGTCTGAGAATTTACAAGTGATTCTTTCCATCTGTTTCCCCATCAATGTATAACGTGTTTCCATGTGCCCCAGCATGCTCCTGTGTGTGTGTGTGTGTGTGTGTGTGTGTGTGTGTGTGTGTGTGTGTGTGTGTGTGTGTGTGTGTGTGTGTGTGTGTGTGTGTGTGTGTGTGTGTGTGTGTGTGTGTGTTCCGCACTGGCATAACTCCTATGTTAATGTAGATATCCATACCAGGCTGTGTTGCCCCGAGGGCTTTAGCCTATGACAGAGGGCAGATCGGGGGCACTTACCCCTGGCAGAGTCTTCTGTTCGTGGAGGGCGCTCTGGGCCTTCAGTGCTGACTCTCTGGCACAGTATGTTAGAAAGGCACATCCTACAGGGAGACATGGAACAAAGGCTTATTCGACCAGGCGATAGCTACACAACCACGTGCGCACTTACACAGCAATTAATTATGAAAAGAAGAAAGGAGGATGTGAGAAGAGTTCGAGTGAGTGCTTTTCAGGGCATCAAAGGGGATCCACAAAATCCCAAAAGCACAAAGTCACATAATGATGACCAGATAAGGTCATGATGATACTGTCAATGTGAGGATTCAAACCCTTAGTACATATCAGGTATAATATTGGAAATTTTAAAATATTGATTGTGAAATATTAAAGCTATACAACACATGTATATATACTGCTCCCCATAGACGTTACAGCAGCTGGTAATCCATTACCTTACATAAACACAGATCTAATATACATTGGAAAGCTCTAACCTCTTGCACTGAAAAGATGGACATGTTTGTTCAGATCCCTGCAGCCAACGAACAAAAAAAAACAACCCACATTGTAGCTGTCCAAGTGGACAAAGAGGTTTGTGATTACACCGACGTGATTCCAATCTACACACTGCCGTAATATAACTTACTCGAGTTTTACAAGCTGTTGCCAAAATCATGCATTATATTACAATAGAATTCATTCGCTCCGCTGACAGCCGGGATGTGGCTTTCTGACATTAATGGCTCGAAACTCTCGGAGAAAATAACACACTGGTAAGATTAATATTTTTACACAATTTTCAAAATATGAAAACTGTCTCCGATTAGATTTACTGAATGTGTGCATATTCCCACTGAATAAAACATTTTCTATACCGCTTGCATTATCATTATTATCTCGTTTTTTCCCTCCCCCCCTTTCTATTTTAATAGAACAAAAAGTGGTGACAGGAAATGCATTCGCAGCACACCACAGATGCAGTAGATATTTCTTTTTAATAACTGAAAAAAACTATGCACGCATCACTTTCACAGTTATTAATAAGGCACAACAGGACAAATCCAACGACATGTGCATGTGTTCATCCGCTAAACAATTAAAACTGTAGGCTCTCGAATTGCTGGCCAACTTTTCCTTTAGTTGGGAAATTTCAGGAGGAACAGAATGAATATACATCAGTAAATATGTCAACTTTTATTAAAGAGTGAGAGTAGTTGCTCTGTTATACATGCTTGGCAGAGTTGAGAGTGGGTGACCCTGTTCAGAGGAGGTTTTGCACTATGCAGCATAATTTCCCATTACTACATGTCACACCTGCTGCCAAGGATTCCCATGGGAGAAGACACACACACACACACACACACACACACACACACACACACACACACACACACACACACACACACACACACACACACACACACACACACACACACACACGTATAAACACACACACACACATACATACATACAGATGATATGCAGCACATAGCACCCATCAACCCCAAAAACCCAGCAACACACTCTGGCACTCAGCCAAACTGAGCTCCCTTTTCACGACAACCTTCAACCTTCCCCACAACTAGGCAGTTACTCAGGAGGAAAAATCTCCTAAATGACACTGATGAAACTGCACAGCACACAGCACAGCAGAAAAGTTTGGGAGCCCTGGGGAAACACTCTTCATCCTTTTGTGACATTACAAAACTGCGTGACATGATCCAAGGCCCCCGGGGACCATGTTCCAGTAGAAGCTGTGGAGCCGTTGACTGTCACTGAAACTCAACCTGCTCCTACTTTGCCTCAATTGTCTATCTAGGAAAAATTTGTTTGGTAACTTAACCTTTTTGTTTGTCGTCACTCTGCATTGTCTTTCTTTTCTGCACTTTGCTGTCCGCATATTCTGTAGCCGGTTGTTGCTTTCTGGATCCCGTTTTTCTCTGCACACCTCGTTGTCCAATCGACACAACATCCTGAAGCAGCGTTGGAACCAATTTGTCCCTCAAGACTGCACTCGATCACCAAACAACCTCGGTGATAGACTGAGGCGAAGCTAACGCTGCTTTTCTTGTGTGTTTGAACCTTGAAGTTAACACTTTTCCTTTGCCTGTTGTTCTCCTTTGGGCCAATGCCTGCCTCTTTGTCAGGATCACCTGCCGCCTCTGAAATGCTCTGTGGCGCACTCGCTTCACCACTTGTTTACTTTGCTCTCTGGCTCTCTCTGCTAATCAGTCAACCAGGTCACATTATTTGTTGCTATCCTTTAACATAAACTCCCTTTGTCTGTTTCAGCCTTCTCCTGAAACCTACCTTTTTTTATGGTGAAAGTAAGAAATTAAAAAAGCTCTCCTTAAGTACAGTTGAGGCACCATATCCTGTAATGTTTTTTTTTTCTTTTTATGTTATGTACATTCCAGTAGGTACTATTAGAATAGGTATTGTACTTTTTTTTAAGAGGAGGCCTGAACTACCCAGCTGTTTTATGAAGCATTAAAAATCAATTTAACCATGAGCAACTGCAACATTTAAGCAGCACTTGTATATTAATCATATAAATAAAATCACCTGTATGAATGTACCTTTGATGCTTTCAGGAAGCATATATCGCTATTCATCGTACAAATGAGTTTATATCCGTGAAGGTTCTCAGTCGTCTAGGTCAATGCATCTTTAAGAGTGTTTGCAGCTGGAGAGTTCACTTCTCATCACATAAGCTTTTTCACTTTCAGGACTGGAGTTTGACAGCTGAGTTCAATTATGAATGCAGAACATTCACTTTTAATGGATGACATTGCCACTTTTGCTTGATCTAAATATGGACCGAATATTGCTGGGGCTTTCATTGGAACATTATTAAAACAAGTCAAAAAAAAAAAATCAGGCAACCAATCTCACCTTACTGCAAAGATTTCCATTTGCCATAAGCAAAAAAATGCATATTTAATATAAATGACTTGTTGAAGTGGATGTTTTTGTGTAGCCTGGTACACGCGGCCTCCTTCAGCTTCTTCAAGGCAGCAGAAAGTCAGCTTCATATCCAACGCTGTTTGCTCAAGGGACATCTGAAGCCCAGAGGAGCCAGTGACTGAGAAAGCCAGTTGTAACACAAATGAGCAATTCAGCTTGAGGAACATGAAGAGCGGCACAAGGTTATAATTTGAAGAGGGAACAGGGAAGTAGCAGCTGGGAGAAAGTTAGGACTGTCATTTTACATTTTTAAGTTGGGTAATTGGTATTGGATTACATTCGGATTTTTTGGTTTTATCCCAAATTATTGTCCATGTCCATGTGTAACCAGGCGCAGTGACCCTTCAAAGGACAGGGACACCGAAAAATTCAAAATGATTTTGAATGCAAGATTGCAGCAAACATTGAAATAGGACACTAAAAGCAGCCTTGGTCTTCGGTGCCATGCATTACATAAAAGCTTAAAGTCGAATGGGTTTTATACTTTGATGTTTTAATTTGCAGCAAAATATGCAGAGAGCAGTTCAACTTTTCTTTGTCAGTTGATGCTTGAATTAATGTAATATTCTCAAGGCTAGAGGAAAAAAGTTTGATCAGTTTCTAGAAGAGAAGAAAAAAAAAAGAAGGAGAAGTTTCTGAAATGAAGGCTAAGCTCTGATGGGGGTTGATCAGAGGGACTTGTGGTTTCCTGTGATGAGCAGGTTAAATGAGGTGAAAATAATACTTTGGTAATCAGAGACTTTTTACCACACGCTAATTTCAGTTGTGCACAAGAGTTCAACAAATTATAATTCAAAGAAAATGAGAAAGTAAACCCTGCAAAGTGGTTCAAAGACAAAGTAGGAAATGTGTTTTTGCACTTCCGAGACACATTTCTGGTAATTACTCGAAGAACCTTTCCACCTATAACGCTTCTTATTTTGTTTTAAAATGGAAATAAGTATGTGCTCACAATTGCATGCATTCAGGCATTACGAGTAATTTGTGCTTTTCTTTAAAGCATCAGGTACCTGTAATTGAGATAACTTTAGAACGCATTTGTATAAAATTTGAATTCATTAGCGGTGGATTTGTGAATCGCGAGCAAATTGGCTCTCCTCGTGTCTAATGTAAGAATGATTATTAAACTGGAGGAAGGATGCAAATTCATAAAAAAAAATAAAATAAATAACAATAATAATAAATCAAAGTGCAAAAAAAAAAAAAACATCTAAAACAACTTGATGCTGAAGAATGTGAGGAAAAACATGTTGTGAGGAATCACCCACTAACTTACAGTATATACCTGTGTTATTCCAACAATTACCTGCAGAGCATCTTTCCATCATTCAGTTGTTCTTCCTCAGAGCGAGGCTGTTCAGAGCAGTGTCTGCTGTCTGATTCACACTCCCCCCCCCCCCCGTTTCTAATGATCAAACAAGTCTTCCTGTAGACTTAAACCACACCTGTCACTCAACTTAGATAAACTGTCAATCACCCGCTCAACACTACCTCTGCAGCACTTAGAATATAACCGACCCAAAAGCAGCACAGGTCTGTAAATCTGGTGCCATCGCTGTAAAGTCAACAGAATTGACATAATCCTTGTTGTGCAGACACTTACAAAGATTTGTTGTTATATTCTTTCGGTCAATTGCGAGTAGATGCTCGGGCTCTACTGAGGTTTACTTTTGACATTTCATGGTCTGTTGGGTTTTTTATGTCAATTCGACAGGCTATTTATAGCCAATTACGCTGCACGGACCTGCAGAGGGGAGCAGAATAGATGGGGATATTTAACACATCTTTGTATCTCCTCCTCCTGACTGTGTGGTGCAGCTCGCGGTCCCTCCTCTCAGCATCACAGACGGATTGATAGATAACTCTACTCAAGCAAAAGATTTGCCCCCCACTAACATTCAGCATGTCTGAACATTGCATGCTTTCTGGCACTGACACTAAGTGTTATGATAATGTAGTGCTCCGTGAAATGATGGATGTTTAACAGCACGACCTGGCTGCACCGCACACTGATGAGCACCATGTCCACCAATAGTGTCAAGTCATCCCACGCACTGTTTAAGGTTCCCCGACGGCACACAAACTATCAGACGGACGTTAAAAAAAACAACAGCATCTAACAACTGCAAAGTGGGTTGTAATCAATAGTGAAAAGAAATGAACGACTCCAGTGTGAGGAAAATATAAGACGCAGAAATCCCCCAGATATTCAGACAAGTCCCTGGAGGTGCATTCAATGCCCACAGTAAGAATTCACAAAGCACAACAACATCTGTTGTAGCTGATGCAGGACAAAGCACGTGGATTAGTCAAGAGCAAACTTGATATATTTTGATCTGCCCTTAAAGGTCCCATATTATGCTAAATCAACTTTTTAATCATTTTAATCCTTATATTTGGGACTCTGGAGGTCTTTCCAGTCGCCCCTAAGTGTGAAAAAATTGACTCACTCATGTTTTTGTGGTCCTCCTCAGTCTAAGTACAGGAGATAAAACACGCAATGTTGACTTCCGCGCTAACTGGGACGTCACAATGCGCAAAATTAGTGGAATTGTTATCTCGCGGAGTTCCGCTTTGTCCGTAAAACATTCGAGAGGGCAGGCGAGGGCAGTTCTATTCTTGGCTCCACAGTGCAGCACAGAGTTCTACACAAACGTCCAGCCTCAGAGGATTTATCTGTCCAGTGGATACATGTTACATATGATGGCAATGTGCCTGCTAGAGCCTGCAAATTATCACTTTTCAAAATGCTAATTGCACCCAGTAGCCTCTGTGGCTGATGTCATTTCCTGTCCCTGAAGTTTCATTTTACTTTTTTTTTTTCTTAAAGAGATACTACTAAACAGAGCGTTCTGAACAGGGCTGTTTTGGCAGGGTGATTAAACTGCTTTGATGCTTCATCCTTATGGTATTTTGACCAAAAGCATGTCACAGAAATGTTCATTAGGACACCAGGGAACTAGTTTAACTTGGAGAAATAGGGTATAATATGGGATCTTTAATTGTAGTGTCACAGGACTGTGTGTAACCCACTGTGAAGAAAGGTATACTGCTGCAAATCACCCATTAGGTTCAGTTCACCATCTGATAGCCGCAGTCATATACATCATCATCCATCCGAAACAAATAAAATCTTCCCAAGCCAAAAACTGAGTTTAACGAGTCATTTGAAAGTAGTAGTCAAACTAAATATACGGCGCTGCACTAAATCTTAATGAACTTTTATTTTTGGAGGCAGTGTTGTGGAGCCAAGCTGATAATATCATCCTCCATTCTTCTGTTGTACCCTTCTCAGCCAAGAAAAATGTTTGTGTTGCTGTTTGTGATAAAAATATGACTTGAATTTGTCATATTGCATTAGATGCCTCCCAGCTTTTTCACATAATATCTTACCACTTTTCAACGGTACATTATGCATTACTGTGACCACACTGAAGACAAACCACTTATTTAAGCCACAAATGCAAAGGCATTAAAAAAAAAAAAAAAAGATTATTACAAAACTTAATACTGGGCACAGGAGGAGGAAATGACCAAACATTGTGGATGATCATTACATAGATACACTTGTCAGCGCAGATTAAAACCATTCATCTATGCACTGCAACATCAGGACTTGTCTTTTGCTGCATAAATAAAGATGTATCAACACTCATCAGAGGGATTTCTACAGAGTGGCGGCTGAACAATTTATCGTTTTCAAATCAAAAACGGCCATTTAAAACAACGCAATTAGCAGATTGCAAAGGCTGTAATTTAAACGCTCTGCTTTTTTGTTGTGATTGTTCTACGGCAATTTAAAACTTCACCGTGTGCGTGCGTACGTACGTACGTCAGAAACACCAGTTAAATTAAACTGAATGATGCAGCCCTTAGCGGTGAGTGTCAAACTATCATGTGACCCTAACATGTGACCGCACCAGAGAAGTGCTTAATTGACACCAGGCAAACACAGAACATTAGCATTAGAGTCACATTTCTTGCCGTCGAGTTAACGGAACTGCAATGTTTTTTTCTTCTTTAGAGCTCTTTCGTTTACTGTCTTCCTGTATAAACTGTATGAATTTGCTCCTTACCAGTTAAAATACAGTTGATGTTGTTTTTATCTGTTAAAAAGAGCTTAAGAAACAGCACTATGACATTTGTAACAGCGTAAATAAGATTGACAACTTCCTCACTGCACGAGAACCCTCGTGATTCTATACGATGCGTACGTACATGATCTGTGACGCCGCACTGTAATGGATACGCGGACAGCCGAAGTGTCTTTGCGAGTTATTGACGCGCAGAATAAACTATGACAGCGGAACCCGATCCTGATCGGTGTTAAGCCACAAATCAGATGGGAATAGTAAATTATTCTCCCTGTCCTCTATACAACTATTTCACAGCTCTGCAGGTACAACGGCTGAACGTCGGAAACCTCAGATCTTTTGTTCACACGGTATACATCATGAAGAAATACCACTGTAGAGTTGAGGTCGCAGTTTTCTCTGACTGGTAAAAAAGAGGAGGGGGATGTTGACCCGTACGACGAGACGTTTTCATTTGTTTTTTTTTAGCTGACTTTTTTGAAAGCACAAATCACAATTTAAATAAAAAGTTGTAAAAATGTTGTTGCAGCTTCTCGTCATGAACCCAGTGTGGTGTTTACGGGCAGAACACCGTTCGAGTAGTAAATTCAAAGAACTTCCACTGTTAAGTAAGTGATTAATATTACCTTCATTCGCCTTAAGAAAAGCTTTTATCCATTTCAGAGTGGCCATTCAGACGCACCGGTTTAAACGGCTCTCCTTGAGTGACGCAGCTAATGATGCACTCTACCTACTTATGTTTTGTTAACAACACTAATCCCATTTTCCTACTCTTGTTCTTTCTTGCTCCAGTCCACAGGTATCAGACATCAACACAGCAGGAGGCATGAACACGGTTTAGATGAATTGCCAATGGGGAAAACTCATTCGTATAATGCATTTATGAAATCTTATTAAAAGTGTACGGCCGACGCTCCCAAAGTGACTTTGAATGTCACGCAGGATAAAGTGGGCATACTGCATACATCAGAGTGGCCTTGGTGGAGGATGATTTGAGCCCGGCATAGTGTCTGCCTTTGGAACAGGATTATCCTTCCCGAGGCGACCATCCTCCAGAGTGTTGACATTCAGGGATGGTTGAGGACAGGCGTAAACAACACGAGCATCAGAAATATTGTTTTAATCGATCATTGGGCTCCCAAAGAGAAAGCGAGAAAAAGGCACGTGGAGAGCGCCAGCAACTGATGGCTGGAGGAACAGGTGGTGCATGCGGACCTGAGGGGCTGCAAACACAAAGTCACGCCGAGCCCACACTCGTTTCCTCCAACAACAATGTTTTTACGTGAGCAGATCGATACGAGCCTGAACTGTAGACACTTACTTACATATTATACATCATTTGCCTGCATTCTGAAAACATTATTTTACTCGGAGTGAAGTGATTTTGAATTGAATGCCGTTAGTGCAAGTTGTTTGCACGTGTGTGTGTGTGTGTGTGTGTGTGTGTGTGTGTGTGTGTGTGTATAATTAAGATATAATTATAAATTACAAAATAGAGGAAAATCATTATGAGCACTGTATTATTATTATTATTTTAAAATATAGCACATGTTCTTAAGCTCATAACAAATTAGAACTGTGCTTAATACACAGATAGTTTGTGACCTTATTTCTGTTGTAATTAAATATTGATAATAATTATGACTATAGTAATAATGATATGTCGTCATTACTTCTGAATAATTATTAGACTCATCACAGTGATGTAAAAGACTGACAGAGATGAGGTTTAAACAAAGATTGACATGGCAAAAAACAGCATCCTGGTCAAATGTTTCTGTTGAAGCTGCTTCTGTATTTATCTTACAAATATAATAATTTAAATAAAGTTGCACATAAAATGATTGAATTGTGTGATGAAAAAGAAGAAGAAGAAAGAAAAAAAGACTCGGTCTTGATTTTTTTTTTTTTTTTTTTTTTTTTTTTTTAACTTGGACTAGTGGATAATATTAATTTTGTACCTGAAAAAAATCCTGCGGCACTTAGAGCACTCACTGTTAAAGCCACGATGATTACACTGATGATGATGATGATGATGATGGCCGTGGAGCTGATCGATCCCTGATAATCAGAAGCCTGTCGGACTAATTACAAAGTGAATACTGATCCCGGACGTTTCAGACAATGGGGGGGTTGGAGAAGAGGAGGAGGAGGAGGAGGAGGAGGGGGGGTGATGATGCACGCTGGATCTCAGCCTCTCTACTATCCTGCTTTGTACTTCCTGACTGCAACCCGCCCACGGAGCAGCAGCATTACAATACAGCTGCCGTGTGCGTAGTATTTTCCACAGCTAATGACGTCTGAAAAACTCCTGCTGCATTATTAGCCCGCTGAAAGGTCAAAAGCAGCAGCGTGCCAGCGCCACCTTAATCACCGATGCTGATTGCCTGATAATGGTTTTTGCATTTTCCGCGCCCCCCCCCCCCCCCCCCCCCCCCCCTCATTTCCCTCTGACTTTATGCAGCAAATAGAATGGGAGCAAAACAATAATAATACATTTTGTTATTATTATAATTAGTGTTACTATTTTTTTTTTATTATTATTTGAAGTTGTGTGATGACATTTTCTGCAGTTGCAGAAATAACACAGCAGCACCACCCCCCCCCCCCCTTTTCGGCTGTGTCCCGCCCCCCTTTTTATGCTGGGATGTGCTCAGCAGCACATGAGAGTCAATGTAAACACACAAAGGCGTTTTCAGCTGTAGTATTCACGTGGACTGCGAGGACGCGCGCGCGAACAATTAACCCTGCACTCGCGAGCCATTCACTTCCACGTGTTCTCTCCATCACGCCACATATATGTGTGTGTCTGTGTTGTGTGTGTGTGTGTGTGTGTGTAGGCTTCCACTCTGTCCCGAACATCTGCTAATTAACACACTTCCCGTGCTCTCTCTCTACCCATCTCTCTCTCCTTTTCACCGCCCCCTGATATATATATATTATTATTTTTTTATCTCTCCTCCCCTCCTCTCCTCCCTCTCTCATTCCTAAAGAAACACAAAAGTAGAAAGAATGTGCAGATAACCGACCTTTATGCATTCCCGTGAACCTGTCTTTCAGTACAGTGAGTTCGTATATCTTTCCGAATTCCTCAAACAGCGGTTTCAGGTCCTTTTCCTCCAGGTTTCTGGGAATCTGCCCGATGAAAAGCTTGATGGCGTCGTGGTCCTTCATTGGAATGGTGCTTTGGCCGATGGTGAGCCCGTTCATCCTGCCGGCGCTGTTCGTGGTGCTGAATCCATTCTCTTGCTGCACTCCGTTCGCAGTGACTGTAGCCATCTTTCCTCAATGGGGCCGGCGGGCTGCACTCTCTCTCTCTCTCACTCACACTCACTCTCACACTCTCTCCCTCTCTCTCTCTCTCTTTCTCTCTCTCTGTAGTTAACTGCACAGCGCACACTCCCCCCTCCCTTATATCTCCCTCTCTCTCTCTCTATCTCTCTCTCTCCCTCCACTCCTCCTCCTGTTGTCTCCCTCCCTACTCTCTCTCGACTCCTCTCTCTTTTACAGCCCCGTGTTTGGAGTCAGTCTTATTATTTCTATTTGTCATTCTTTTTATTTCATTTTATTTATTTTTTATTTTATTTTAACACCCACCCACCCCACACACACACACTCTCTACCCGTGACGTCAGGTCGTACTCTTTAAGCACAAAACCCCGCCCCCCCATTTGCATAATGAGAGCTGAGGATGGCAGGGTCCCACAGGGCAGAGTAAGAATGCAAACATTTGTGTAGAGAGGAAAGCTCGGGACATTTAAATGGTGCAAAGGCAGCATTTGTGCTGCGCTTCTGTCGGGTCGTTTTCACTTCTGTTTTAGCAAACAGGCAAAACCCAGGCCTGGTTTGGGAAATAATTGTAGCTGTAATGGAAACTCATTTAATTGTATAAGTGTTATATATTATATATATGTATATTATAAAATTATATTTGTTGTATTGTCCCCTTCATGACAACATATGGCTTTTTCCATCAACTTGTTTGGATGATTGTGCCGAACGTGAGAGAGAAGACAGAGGATTCTCTGGAAAATCTGTAACTTTGGTAGTAAAATGAAATTTAATAAAATAGTTTCAGTGTTTTACGAGAGTTGGGGACTTTTTGTCTGGACTTTGACAATCAGTTGCAGCTCACTAAAACAATTTGTTGATGCTCACTATCAGTAGTTATCAATCCATCTATCTTTGTGATTATTTTTTAATTCTGGGACATTTCAATGCTCGGATATTGTATGAAGGATGCAGTAGACACAGAGGAGGCCGGTTCATATTTTGGCACTATTTTCTTTTAAAAATGCGCTGTCAGGTAAACAATTGCATACATGTGGTATACTGCGGGGCATAAAAGTAAGACCCTGTCAAAGTGTAGAAATGAAAGCCAGCAGGGCTCTAAGTCCTGAGAATGATTCATGAAAGACACAACTGTGAAGCCTTGTAGAAATGTTCTCCACAGCAGTGGATCTGAGCCCTGGTCCTCGAGAGCCAGGGTTCTGCTGGTTTTTATTCTAACCATGTAACAGGGACTGTTTTTTTTTTACACCTGGTATGCTGTGTGAATGCTATTAACTACTCAGAAGGGTAGAAAACTCTTCCCAAGGACTGACTTTGTGGCAGCCTATACTCAAATGATTTAGTTCCCTGTGGCTAGGAGCTGTTTCTGTATAAATACCAACATAAGGCATAGTCTTAGCTATTTGAGCAAAATAGCATTGTTTGTTATAAAAATGTCAGTAAGAGATCGGACATCTACAAGCTGACCGAACAGCTTAATGTTCCTTGGTATTGATTCTCCAAGTCTAGATTCTACTCAGGGGATGAAAAGAGTATTTCAAGACTTATTCCCTCATTTATTGATATGATGGTGGTGGTGGAGATGGCTCCAATCCTCCATTGGTCCACAATCTGGACACATAGCAGTACATAGCATAATGATTCACATAAGTTTCTTCCTTCTACCGCCATGTAGTGGCTAAATGCAGTGACATCACAGAAGACAATCTGAAGATCTCGCGATATGAGCCATGTTGATGTCTCCTAAACTGAAGTTCACAGACATCACCTCTGCAACCAGGCCGCTATTGGATAATACCAGCTGTCAATCACACTTGTGTCCACTCATATGTGCTGTGCTTTATCATTGATTTTCCTCTAAATAGGAAAATCATTTGAGTTAAGTTAATATAATATCTTTATTGAAGAAGACCTCAGACTGAGACAATTAACTTCTGAGGAAAATGTTTATTGGCACTATAAATCAAGTGGGACTAAGGTCATTTTCCTATAGACTTGTACATAAAGACATTTCCTTCACACTCACGAGCCAACAGTCAAAGAAATCACGTAACTCAAGGAACTAATAACAGAGTTCACAGCAGTTGTTTCAAATACATTTCAAAATCTCCATATTTTCATTCTCCAACACAGCAGGAAGAATTTTACTGCTGGAGAACGATATTCATATATGAAAATGCTCTTCATCTCTACACATAATATATATGTTCACCAAATCGTTCTTGTTTGTAAACGTCAATGTCAACAAACAAAAATAGAATAATTTAAAAAGAATATGAAAAGCTTGGTCAGGTGTTTGGATCAATGACATGATTGAAACGATTGCAGGATGCGGCAAAGCTACTCACAGCAGCTTTTGATGTAGCCCACTTTTTAAATAAATAAATAAATGCTTCTTTTTCATTTCATAAAAACAATGTGAAAAGATGAAGAGACTAAAACACTCACATCAAAATGATGTTAGCTCAAAGCTCAACACTCAGAGCTGCCTTGTGTCGCTGTCCGTGGTGCTGAATCGACCCTGCCATTCAGAGAGCATGAAATAGATTGTTGGAGCTACAGTTTTATTTTATTTTATTATTATTTTTACAGTTCACGTTTGCACTGCAAATTCTCCACACTCTCTTTCTGCTTTTCTAACCTGAATGTCCTTCATAATTTATCCTCATTTATGTGAGTGAGCATGAGAACTGCATTTGTACGTGAAAACCGTATTCTGTACACAGATACGTCTAATTAGTGCAGATGGGACTATAACATCAATGTAAGGGCAGTTTGAGCTCACAGTGATGATTAATTATGTTTGATTGAAAATGTATCATCTACTAATTATTGGCTGTAGGTGGCAACTCTTCCATAGGACTCATTAAGCTGCATGTTACCATACAGTGGAACAAGAACTGCCCCTGTGCATGTGTCCTTTACCGAGACACAGAGTCTCTGACACGTTCAGAGGTGTTGTACCATAACTGAGCCTGACCTTTGATTCCCTTGTGGAGCTGGGCAAATGGAGAGAAAATATGTCCTTTGGGATCAGTGGAGGATCACGGGAAAACGACATGTCTGCTACTTAAAAATATATTAAACAGACATCCTTAACCTCTGTTAGGTCAGCATTAATTGGCTAGCACAAAGATGTAATTAAATAATACTGATTTTGTTCTGTTACTTCTGCAAATGAGCACGTTAAATTGATTTATATTTTGCTTTTTGAATATTTTGTCTATCTATCTATGAAAATGTGTCAAATGTGTCATCTCCCATGAGTCAATAATTGACTATGCGCAGTGTCTTCCTGTTTTCAATAAGCCAGCGTGACTATTTCCAGTAAGCTGTCAGCCAACAATGTCGAGATGTCCTACTTCTGCGGAAGTCACCAAAGTGTTAAGCGGGGAATCATACAGTTTAGTGGAGGCTGTGCACAGAAAGATGCAGCAGTGCTCTCCCCACACGGCGTTTAAATTGAAACACATCTTTAATTTTGAATCCCACAGAGCTTACTACTTAAAAGCAATGTAAACCTTTTCTATCTCAATTTGGAATTTTAATGGCCAATGTTCCCCCTTATAAAACTGACCAAAGTGAAAAGAGCTGGCATATATTTTAGTGGATGTTGTAGGTCACGTTTTGTGTGTATTGTCAAGGGAGGTGAACCTGTTTATTCTGGTCGTGATGCAAATCCGACATTTGATTTCGGTCGTTTTCAGCCAGCTACTGGCTGTTATCAGAGGGAAATCTGTCATAAATAGACAACATCAATATAACAGTAGTAGTGGTTAGTGCTCTTGCCTTTGCAGCAAGAATACCCGGGTTCGAGAGTTTGCATGTTCTCCCCGTGTGTGCTTTTCTCCAGGTTCTCTCCGATTTCCTCCCACAGTCCAAAAACATTCAATATGGGGATTAGGCAAATTGACCGTGAGTGTGAGAGTGATAGTGTATGGCTGTTTGTCTCTATGTGGCCCTGTGATGACTGGCAATTTGTCCAGGTCCAGCTTTCACCCTATGTCAGCTGAGATTGGCACAGCACCCCCCACAACCCTTATGTGGAGGATAAAGCGATAGATGATGGATGGATGAAATATAATAGTATGATAATCACATACATCGAACAGCGTTGCCCCAGTAAGAAGTGTCACCACGTACTGTACCTTATGGTCATGAGGTAGTAAAGATTTTAGCTTTGATTGTTTATGTGCAGTTATTTTTGCAGGCCTCTTCGTCTCTGTCTCTCTCTCTCAGTGTGTGTGTGTGTGTGTGTGTGTGTGTGTGTGTGTGTGTGAAAGAGAGAGTTCACCCCTGATGTCTGTCAGAATGAATAGTCTTTGGGGATAGTGGAATTCTGAGAGTAACCAACAGTAACATCTGGCACTGCACTGGCTTTGCTACAGTACATTTTTTTTAATTTATTTTCTATTTAATCGTATCTTTGTAGACCAATTGAGGGAAAAAAAGAGTGTTTTGTTCTGCAAAGGGATCAAAACCACTACGGATCTCCCTTGTCTGTAACATCAGGGCCATTCTCTCCCACAAGGACCAAGCTAATTTAGCTTCAATGCTGCTTATTGGCTTTGTGATTTTTTGTTTTTCTTGTTTTTTTTTTTTGTCATGTCTCTACGGGATAGTCTCCCTGCACAGCTGTGAAAACTTGGAAACTGCCTGGCAGGAGGAGATGCAGGTACTGCATGATCTCTTCAATTATGCCTTTGTGTAAGCATCCGCTTTGTTTGAACACAGGCAAGCGTATCGGAAAGGTTGACAGGGTTCTTCTTCTCCTCGTCTGTGCCAAGCTCAGCACCTGGATGCTAGTCTGGTTCCAGTTGCATTTTGTGAACTGGGACAATGCAGAGGATTCTCCAGAATTCCACTCCAGATAAAGTTTTCTATCAAATTACTTCCTTACTATTTAAGAATGGAAAACTGCCCAATAGTAATTGAGTGAGGATTTAAACATTTAAAGGTACAATGTGTAGTATTTATGGGTTTATATAACCCAAAATCCACTTTTGTATACATATTTTGTGCTCCTGCATTGTCTAGTCGCTGTAATATAGTTTTTGTTTCATTTTCGTAGTGTTTCAAAAAGTCATGTAAAATAACATGACCGCGGACCGCGGTTGCATAGCCACTGTTAGCAGCAAGACGCCATGTTTCTACCGGAGCCTGTAAGGACAAACGCGAGAGAACAAAACAAGCGTCTCTTTACTTGTAGCGGAAGTCCCGCCTCCTCTCTCTCTGCTTCGTCTTCTACGGCCGCGGTAGCTCGCCCTCTCCCTCACCTCACGAACCTCATCTGCTGACACAGAGAAAGACAACGAGGACGACATTTGACCAGCTGCGGATACCGTAGCACTCAGGGAAGGGAGGGGGTGAGCAGAGCAGCAGGTCTTTGTTGTAAATTTCAGCCTCTCCTCTAGATGGCACTATAAACTACTTATTTCCCCTTTAAATCAGGACTTGCTTTGAATATCATAACTGTATTAGCACGCTCTTTTTCACCAGAAAAATCAGTCTATTTTCCACTGTACATCTCCCCACTATTGTCAGATCCATGTCAGGTGCTTGTTGGACTGTCACAGACACACAATCTGGAAAAAAAAAACTACCACAATATTGTCTCATGAAGTAGCAAAAACCATTGTCATTATCACATTAGCTCAGTGTCACGCACATTTCCTTTATATTGTTCCTTCATTATCCCATTAAAGTGGATATATGGTGTGGGCCAGGTGGAATGTGTTCATGCATGAACATATATTTCACTGTCTGTTTTGTAGAGTCCAAAAGTAGAGCAACCATTGATATTCATGGCACAGCCAGTATGAGGTGTGACAGTTTTTTTTCTTTTCTTTTTTTTTTTGTGAATGTTTGAGTGTATATGGTAATACCAGAGCCGCCTCCAACCTCAACTGCAGTCTCTGCCTGAGGGAGGAGTGCATTGTTCCCCCCACATGGGCACCACAAGATAAAGAACCACTCACTCCGGAGCCATAATTTTCTCTTAAAACACAATTTCTTGCCAGTTCATTTGCGTCTGTGCTGTAGGGAAAACACAAGAATGATTGTTGGTCTTGCCTGAACAATGTTTTTCGATAAATTAAATTTCCGCTTGTTTTTATTTTTGAAGAGGTGGATTACATCTCTATTTTCCCCCTTTATGTGTGGCGTTTCATCTGTACTGCTGTCGGTGTTCCGCTGAATGATAAGCGGGCGCCTTGCTGCATGTTTAAGCTCTCCGGTGACGCAAGGTGGGGAATAAATGAGGAAAAAACACAAAACAAATACGAGGTCAGGGAGACCACAATGACTCAACTGCTTTCTAGCAGCTAATGAATCTCAGAATACTCTGTGCAGGCCTCACAATTGGTACATTCATATACAGGTTGACCACTGTTGCTATTGCTTGTAATTGCAGTATTTTGCTTTTTGATGGGGGTATTAATCAGTTTATATATTATATATATGTATACTACGGTAGTGGATAACCTCGATACAGAGCTAGGGAAGTTTGGCCAGCACCATGTTTATTGAGGTCGTATACTAAGCTGAACAGAAAAAGGTGCTCAAACAGTAGCTGCAACTTGTTGCTAAAATTGTGACTGATGTGCCTGACAGAAAACTGCAATATTGATATACATTTCAATAGTATACACACACCCCCCTCACACCCCTCCTCACTTCCTTTCCCGTAGGCTGTTGTTGCAAATCTAATGTCACTTTTTTGTCAACCTAGATTCTTCTGATATGGCTTTACAATGTGCCCACAGCTGTTTTTGCACGTTATGTGTTACTGTAGCTCACACAGCTTTAAATAACTACTTTTATATGCATAAAGTTAAACCAAATAGTGTTATTTCCCTCCCCATTTATCTCTAAAATAATAGATAGTCATTTATAGCTGTGGTGGATGTTGCAATAATGTGTCAGGGTTTTATTATATCATTGCAAGTGTTTCCTTTTGATGTAAAATGTATCAAAGCTGTTTTCAAAGCCATTCATGAGCTTGTATTGTTCACAATCTCACTTTGATAAGTTGGCCTAGTTATTTTATCTCGCACATGTTTGGAACTGTTCAAACAGACGACGCTAAAACACACACGCGGTTGCGCTGCTAATCTTCTCAGGACACTGCGTCGACTTCGGTCTAACCCAAGCGTTAAACTTAACCGTAAGCAGTTAAGACCTAACCCTTAACCACAATTTAAATACTTGCCTAACATTTACCCAGTTCCTCAGACATTAGGTTCTGCCTCATTAGGAGAATGTTTTGGTCCCCATGAGGACTACTGGTAACACACACACACACAGAGAGAGAGCTTGCATGCGCAAACACATGCTCCAATACCAGAGAGGCCATTGCAGGACAATTACATTGCAGTTAACTAACCAAAACAGTGCCTCAGCAGAACAAAGTGTAAAAGCAATATGGATGTTAAGAGAAGCTGACTGGACAGAAAAGGTGATAAGGTTGGGGATGCATTGGCAACATTGTCGTTTAAACTCCTCTGGCGTTCATTAGGAGGAAGTCTTTGGACAGAAAGAGCAGATAAGGACGTGAAGAATCAGAGAGGTCTTATCGTTTTTTTTGTTTAACTTTGAAGTTTGATTCCGCTACTGCATTTTATGCAGTATATGAAAGTGAAGACAGTCCGAAGATGAAAATAGAAGTAGCTCTAAAGCTTGATAACAGTACATCTTCTTTGTTTAATTGTTTTGTCGCAGGGAAACATCACTGTGAAGTTTGGGGGTGAAAATGTTACGGCATCAACCTCCATATTTTTCTTTTTTTTTTTTTGCATCCACAAACAAGAGATTAGTGAGCTCTGTGTGTGCTGCTTTTATACAGAGGCAGTCTAAGAGCTAAACTATGCTCACTGGCTGCTACTGACTACACTGGCTGTTTTTCTTTTTAATCTAAAGACTGCAACGTTCAAAGTGAAAGCACAAATTCTCAACTCTTTAATCCATGTATTCTTATCAGACCCGTGTGCAAGGATTTAGTTACATCTCGAGGTGAAGTTGTAGCTTGCAGCCAAAGGAATGCCTTTCATTTCGTCTCCTTTAGTTAAGAAGTGTGTGAAGTGTCTCTAGCCTGTCTACGCCAGCCTTCAGGTAACAGAAACGCAAAAGAAATGGGAGTTGGATTAATTCACCTTTCCCGCTGTTTTAGATCATCCCAGTTGTGGCTGTTTTGTCCATCAGCTCATTGTTTGAAGATTCAGGGGGAGCTCAGTTCGACGGCAAGGCTCAGTGGATGAGTTATATGTTGCTGTGAGAACAAAGAAGCTGAGACGTGAGATTTAGAACAGATTGACGCAGATTGAAGACTCAAAGAGTGACTTTCAGACAGGTGTGTGTGCAACAAATGGCTGACTGGGCTAAGTCACCGCGCAGTTGGGGCGTCCACAACTACTCCATTACCTGGCAGCAGTGTTTATCGGTTGCAGCCGCTGTGCAGTTTGTGTTGTTTATACATCTTTGCATTTCCTGCTGCTTTATTGTGCTGTTAATTCTATAAGAGGTGGCAGCTATTAGATTTATGGAGCTTGATGTTGCTACATAAAGTAGCCAAGTGCCTGACTGGAAATTTATTGGTTGCTTTCAGTGCCGTTCTCACCTGCAACAGTTTATATGCATTAAATTACTAATATCCCCATAATGTTCTTTAATTAATGATTCTTATCATTTACCGTTATTATCAACATATAACCTTGGTTCACCCCTTTTGTTGTTTGTATGTAATGTAGTAATGTTTACTGAGATGACGCTCACTCTGTCACTTTGTACTGCACATGGTGGTGCAACACGACTCATGCAAGAGGACCTGCTCCCCTTGTAGATATAAAGGGAACATAATGTTTCAGGTGTTTGTACACTGATAAATACTTTATTATGAAAACAGTAAATACTGCTAAACAGTACACACATATGTTCATTCATGAGTTAGTGCAAGAGTTGCATACAGTATTGCCCTGAAGCCTCAAAATGTCCTTCTGTTTATTTTAAATATAAATGGGCCAGAGAATGTCCTGTAACAAAAGTGATTTTGCCCATTTTTCCAGAATAACTTTCAATATTCACACTTACACTAAAACTATACATTTTATATCCATCCATCCATTATCTACCGCTTTATCCTGCACCGGAGGGTCTTGGGGAGTGCTGTGCCTATCTCAGCTGACATAGGGCGATAGGCGGGGTACAACCTGGACAGTTCGCCAGTCCATCGCAGGGCCACATAAAGGGACAAACAACCATTCATCCACACTCTCACACCTACGGTCAATTTAGAGTGACCAATTCACCTAATCCTCAAATCTGCATGTTTTTGGACTGTGGGAGGAAGCCAGAGAACCCGGAGAAAACCCACGCACACACGGGGAGAACATGCAAAGTCCACCGGGGCTCAAACCCGGGTCTTCTTGCTGCAAAGGCAAGAGCGCACCATGCACACCAGATTTTGTGTGTTAAATTTGAACAGTATAACATATTTAAAGTAACATTTGTTGGAGTTTTTTGAGTCTCAATGACCAAAAACAGATCAAAAAATGAAAAATATGTCACTCTCTGGTGCCAAAGACACTGATTTGCTGGCTTCCTGTAACAGCACGAGTCGCAACTTCTCAGCTATCAGAACCTGTTGGAATTGTTCCGATAGCACAAACCATCACGTAATTACGGCGATGCAAAGTGTGCTTGCGCATATGTGTCTCCTGCGATACCCTTGAGGATAAAGGTTTGAGTTTTTCAGCACAGAGAATAATCCTTATTATTTGTCACAGAAGATATAATAGCAGGGTTTAACAATAGCACTTTTTTTTTGGTGTTTAACGGCAGTTGCCATCCGTAATTTATTACTGCATCCGTCTTCTCTTCCATTTGTGTGTCAAAGGACTTAATGTGTATGTTTTAAACAATGTATATAAAACAGATAGCTGTCAGTGGCTAAAACAGCACAATAAAAGTTATGACTTATACATGTAACTGTGCTATCCCTGACCTTTATTTGAATACGTAGACGCTCGAAGATTAAGATTGTATTTCTTTTATAGACCGAGTCAAGTGAAGGCAAAGAAAACGACTGTAGACTGTAAAAGTTATTGGTGTTTCAGCAGAGAAAAGATTATTTTCTGGCGCTGTACTCGTAAGTGCCTGTAAAATAAACACCCCTCTGAGCATGTCATTACCAACGGAAACATCAGCGCAATGTCATCAGCATCTGAGAAAAAAAAAAAAAATCAAAATGAAATTGGTTTCATTTTGCAGTGGTGTGTGGTCTGACAGATGTTTTTTTTTTTTTTTTTTGTACACATAAAATGACTGCAGACTGAAATGGAGATGCACTGCAGTGTCCTTGGGTTTCAAATCGACATTTAATATTTTAGCTAAAAAAAAAGACCCCTGAAAGCAGGGACACCATTAACGTTATGAAAATGACAGTTATCTGTTCATAACCATCATGACACAATAAGCGCATCTAATTGTGAGCTAACGCGATTCACAGATTAGCTCAGTAAAATACCAGTAAAGAGTTCCCCCCTCATGCTTTAATGTCAAAAAGTAATATCCTCAGTAAACTCGACACAGACTTCAAATAAGTGCACAGGGATTTGTCTTAGTGACATTGCTGCAGCGTCAACGACAACTTCCAGGTGAAATGCATTATGGTAATGCAAATTTAGTATAGAGTTTATGTACATGACTAAGTATAGAAATTACAAAGGAGATCAACTTAAGTACACTATGGTGATGATTTTAGAATTTGCAGGTTGGATTTCCTACTAATAAGAAAATGAAAGCTCTCATGGACATAGAGGCATGATGATGATAAAGTGCCCCTAAATAAATAAATAAATGATCTGCAGGGGTCATATTGTTTCAATGGAGACATTTTCAATGACTGTGTAATCGAAAATGTTGCTATTTTTAGACACTCATACAAATGCAAATTTGGAAAGTTTTGAATTTGCCAGACTGGGGCACAGACTCCAGACTAGCTGTCACGAAACAGCTGCTATTTGTAACTCTGAACGCCCTACATCCATGGATGAATTATGAAATAATGAGCCCCTGGTCACTCATGTAATAGCCCTCCTCCTCTTCTGAACGTGTTTGTTTTCTTTTGTCGTCGTTTTTTCTGTCTCTTTTGTGACTGATTTGCTATCTTTATGTAGTCGTTTTCTTCTCTTAGAATATGTTTTCTGTTCACCGTGGTTGTTTTGTGTGTCGTTCTTGTCATAGTGTATCTAATTTGTGCCTCCTTTTGGGTTGATTTTTTTTTTTTTTTACATTTTGTTATAGCTGCTTCTCTTTGTTTATTACTATATGTTTATTTATTTTATTATACATTGTGTCTTTGCGGTTGCCCTTTTGGTGCTGAGACCACAACACACCTCACCCCTTATCCGATCGCACCGTTGCGTGTCCCTTGTTTGTTACTCAGTCCGCCGCTACGTGATGAAATACCCTTTATTTATCACAAAGAGGTGATTATGCAGGCTCAAACTCAAACTCACTCTAAATGACTAAATATTGGACCCTGATAATGTGCAGCTTGACAGAAAGAGCACAGTGAAGCTTACGCAGCACTCCGCTATCATCAGGCTCGATGCCATGCCTAGCACCAACAGCTTGCTCTGTGTTTCCATCAGATGTAACACGCAGTCTGGCACTGCAGCCATTCAAACCTTGTTAGTTGCCTAAGCCTCTGTTTACAGAGTCTGGGCATTTTGTCATTTCGGATATTGTTTATCCTACATGTGGTTGCGAATGTTTGATCAAGGATTTCTTCTTTTTTTTTCTTTTCTTTTCTTTTTTTTGCTGAATGATGCTTTGACAGCTTGAGGTGAGCTGATCAGGAGCCCCCCCCCCCCTCGGCAGCACCAGAAACACTCATTGTTAATGGGCGTCGTTATGGCACCACAAACTTGTCATCGCAATCTATTTTTACTTCGGTGGGGGCCCGGCAGGCTCGGCGGTGTGGCATTTGAAGCTCACACCGTTGACTCACAAACAACCCTGCTTCACAGAGCCTACACAACTAGTTCACAAGCTGTTCTGTCACACATGCTGCATTTCTATCACACACTGCTTTGGAGAGACTGAAAGAAAGTAACACGCTCCCCGCTAAATCTATTTTTCATTAGCTTTTAGCACTGTGTTGTGCAAGCTGTTTGATTTCAGCAGCGCCGCTTTAGACCGTTTTAGCTCAGTACATCAAAACTCCTGCATCCCTTTACAACTCTTAAAACATTTGGAGGTCCCTCTCTTCGAGGCTGTTTGAGTCACAAATGAACACATGTATCAAACAGGTGCTTTAGTAAAGCATGTGCATGTTCACTGTTTGAGTAAAAACTGAATAGGAAACAGTGTTATTATAACACAGTTTTATTAAAAAGAAGAAGAAAAAAGGGACATAACGCTCCACTTTTTCAGCACATTTAACTATGAGGAAGGAAGTAGTACGTCACTTTTTTTTCCAGAGATAAAGTTTAAATGAATATTACATGACACACTATTCCTTTGAGGACATTCGACTACATACCACACCCCCACTTGCTCACAAAGTAAATTGCCAACCTTGTTTATGTGGCTCTTGCAATGTGAGTCACGTGGGTTGATCACTCTTGTGTTGCCTCCTCTGCCGCTTCATTAAGGTGGATCTAACAGCTAAGGTAACAAGATAAATGATGATCGATAAATGATATCATTGCCTAATATAACTGCCCATGTGTATGTGATTGTAATGTACGCTGTAGGAGGAAAAATAAAGCACTCTTTAATATGTTAAAGCGCCCATTGAGTGGTCCTATTGCCCATATATGTGAGTAATGGAGGTTTGCTTACATACATTAACTTGTTCATATGGTCAAAAACCTCCTAGTTGCTACAAACGAGCTGATAGAAATCTCTCCTCACTGAAGCTCTCGTCAGCCGCGCTGTTTCACAACTCTCACACCCAGAAGACAGACTGTGTTGTGATTGGCCAGCCGACGAGAGCTTTCCCAATTGTCTTGTGATTGGCCAGGTACCTGTAAGAGACGTAATCAGCACACCAGCTCTCAGAAGCGCAGCTCCCCCCTCTGGAACGGTGGATGCACTGCTACTCATTATCAAAACATTGTTTTAACAATGTTTAAAAAGCTTCGTCACAACTCCCCGCCGCAGTCCCTTTTATGACTTTGACCCGGAGTCGGACGCGGAGTCAGAAGAGCAGGAGGATCTGGTGTTCAGGAGAACTCCTGCTTACGTAACGGGTTTTTTCAGAGATCTCGCTGAGCCCGAGATTACAATACAACACAGCGTTCTCAGCAGTGGCTGAACTGTTTGTTTCGGATATTCAGGGCTTCATAAACGAGGTAACGGTGCAGATACACACCCAAAAAACATTGTTAATTGGTACTTCCATTCTATGGCTGCTTTAAGAACTACAGATGGACTTTCTGAAGTCCCAATTGCTACCCTCCTCCATTATCCGGGTTTGGGTCTGGCAAAAGTGACACAAAAGAGACACTCTGGCAGAGTTACTTGGGTTTTTTTCGGTTTTTTTTTTTTAGTGTAGTGCAGTGTTTATTTTAGACAAAGAGATGTTTACATTTACGGATCAGCCAGCCAGCATTTGCAGTCTGGACAGGGAGGGGTGAACATGGGACAGGGACTGCTGCCCGAGGAGAGGACTGGACCACCTGTGAGTGCTTTGGGACAGGGAAGGGATATAATATGGGGAGTCTCCAAAAAAGACTCCAGTAACAACAGGAAAACTCACTAGATTTGTCGCTCATCATGCTTTTGAAAAAGCGTCACTAGTGTTGTCTAAATACTTACGACAGAGTTGTTCCTTACTTCAACACTCCTAATTTTCAGTTTAGCTTGTGTCTTCCATTTTCACAGAAACATATTTGCTTATTTTCGATTCATGAATTTAAAGCCAAGTTCTGCTTTCAGTGCCCACCGCTGCACCATGTGATAATTACATCAGAAGGCCTGATGTGCTTCGAGTTTGTATATTTTCTTTTAATTTGAGTGTGTTTTTAAGGTTTAGAATTTGTGGACTCTCCATGAAGGAGATTTCATTTCACACAAAGCAATTACCCAGATCATTTTGGGTCCATGATAGTCCATCACAGTACCTCCGCTACACTGCATTTCCCTGTGGCAGGGGTTAGAATTTCCAGCATTCAAAGGTGACCACTTCAACCACTAGACCATCTAGTTAGTCCTTCGCTTATACAAAGTCCTTTTCACTTTACCCACAAGAGTATGCACGTTAAAGGCACTCTGTGCATCTGTGTGTGTGTGTGTGTGTTCGCTCTATATGATTCACTCACCGGCCTGAGCATGTGGCAGAATCGAAGCCCATCTCTCTGAAGATGTCTGAGGACCTCAGGGGCTCAATATAATATTGTTGTTTTCTACTTATTTTCTAAGAATGTTCCATTCCCAGTAGTGTGCTTCCATCCAATATAATGCTGTTTATTGCGCTGGAAGGACAGGGTATGTTTGTTTTGCAGTCTAAAGGATGTATTTTGTGTCTGTAAGCACTCAAGGTTGTACACTGAATATCGTATAACTGCACTGACACACACATAAAGTACAAATAAAGCTAGCTGTTTTAGTCCATAGATTTTTTTTATATATGTTTTGCTCATTTTATTTTTTATGTGCAGTAACGCAGATGAATGCGACAGAGCAGAATCATACTGGTTTATTATTAAACTTAATCTGTCATTCAATCATACATGCATCAAGTATTTTTCTTCTCTTTCTCATTCGAGCACCTTATTTATAACGTGACCATTTCGATTTTTCTTGCCTGTGTACCCTTAATGTTGTTACTTGTGTTTTGTTCTTTATTTTATTTGTGTAGGTTTGTTTTACAACAAGGTGTTAATTATTAACAGCTGAGGAACTATTTGACACAACTCAGACCCAAACAAAAGTGAGGGTTCTGGATTTATTCACAGGTTGTCATGATATAGTTCCACATTTTTATAATTAGTATTCATAATTCTGGTGCAATACAACAGCTTATACGGAAGAGGGGCACACTTTAAAGGTAGGACGTAGACACATGACTGATGACTTTACAAACTTTAGTTTTGAAGGAAAATTCCAAAATAACTCTAACATAAAACTCTGTAAGTTTTTTTTTTTTTTTTCTTGCCATCCAGTCATGCATCCACAGAGTGGATTCAAAGCACTGAAACCATCAACCTGTGAACTGGACTGCATCCATCGTTCTCCTATGATGGATCATTTGCACTAATCTAGAGATAAATCTGTTTTCTATTTTTGGGCCCTGACAGCCTCTACCTGTTTCCAGCCGCCTGCTAGCCCTTACCCAGACAGTGACTGGCCTAATGTCTGGTCGCAGTGGCTTCCTTGAAGCACTCCTGCAAGTTAATAAATTCTGGGCCATCTGTTTTCATACAGGCCCTTTCCATTACCAGGTGCCTCTTCCTCCAACCCCCACCCCCTCCACGGACCTCTTTCTAATTAACTTTTCTCTCTCTGCCTTTCTTTGTGCCCACATTCAAACTGGGGAAAGAGAGGGAGAGAGAACAATGAGAGGCGAAAGAGGCAAAAGGTAATTTTTTTTTTTAACCCTAATGTTTTGAGGCAAAGCAAAACCTTAAGGTAACCTAGTTAGCTGCAAAGCTTTTTGGCGCAATTTAGCGATGATGTTATTAATAATCACGCAAGTCTGAAGGGTACTTAACAATGCAATAAAGAGGCGGCATATTGAGTGTCACTGTTCTGCCATCACTTTGGAGAGGAACTGTAATTGCGAGTCGGGGAATCTAATGAAAACCCTCCAAACAAATAACAAAGCAGACACTGAACAGTGTATGAAGTAGAACAAAGGGAGGAGAGCAATGCATAGAAGAGAATATGAAATAATAAACAGTGCTACTATAGTTATTAAAGGCGGCTGAAGCTTCAAAAGACAGCAAACCAACGCTAATTCAAAGTCACAAAGAGAAACAATAAGATGCCGTGAATTGAAAAAACAAAACATATTACAGACCAATGAAATAAGCAGTTATATAGTAAGAATAAGGCAGGCAGATCTGTGAAATGTGTTTCAGGGAAAGATTTAAAAGCTGATCCGAAAGGACAAGAAATAATCTCATTTTATCATTTAGTAGCTTTTTATCAAATAAACATGAGCATCATGTTCAGCTCTCGCAGATTTTATGCCCTTTCTTGAGATGAATGCGTCTGCTGAGAAGAGAAACGGCTGAAGGAAGAGGCACAGCTCCCTGACAACGAAAAGACTGGTGTTGCCCACAGCACATAACGCTTTTAACTCCATGTTGCTCTCACAGTCAAATTCAAAGTATGAACCATCAAAGCTATTAGGGTACCAGGGCGCCCCTGCGGTTCTGCCATTAGCCTACAATAAATTGGCACCAACTTGCCTCAGCAGCACTACAGTATCACCATTCATGCACTGAGGAAAGATATGGCACATAAAAAGCATTGCATAGTCTCCACACAGGGTTAGGCTTCCCCATTGTGGAGGAAATGTTAGTTATGTATCTACATTAGGCTGTAATGTTCTTGGAGGAGATGATGACACTTTTTTTTATGGTAAGGCTGTTGACTATTCATGAAAATCACGTCGGCGGCTGCAGGAGATTAGATTCCTGCTGTTGCTGAAAACCCTGGCAAGTCCAAGTAGTAAATTCCGTGTCTCAACCTGAGCTGAAGGTTTATTTGGTTCTTTGAAGGAAGTGCCAGCTGTGTGACCCAAGGCTCACAAAATCTATTCATAAACTATGTTAGGGTTTGTGGTTGTCAGTCTGAAAATAAGGCTGCTTTTTGAAGATACTACCTGGTGATATTTCTGACATATGTGAGGCAATCCCATTTGCATGTATCCTATGCATATTACATCATGCAGGCCTGTTGGCTACCACAGGAATTGCCATCATCATTTGCAAGCAATAATACTAAGTTACGGCTTCTTGTCATGTGCCATCCTGTTTCTGCTACAATTCATGTGCATGGAACCATTGTCTTCTAGCCTGGGGGGCATTTTGTCTTTGAATTCAACTTTTACGATGCGCGGAGCAGAGAGCCTCCACCAATGTCAAGTGAATCCAAAACTGGACACACTAGACAAACAAATGAATCTGCACTTTTCTCCTCTTCTGTGGGATGAAGAGGGAAAGCCATGGCCTTTCTGGCGTCAAAGTCAGGGAGCACTATTAGTGAGTAAAAAGGATGAGTTTACGGAACTTGTCCAGAAGGGCATGTCCATCATTAGAGCTGTTTGGAGAGAAGTCCTGCTCTGCAAGTGCACTCTCGTCTGCATTCTCCACCTGCAGCAGGTCAGGGATGATGGGAGAAGTATCTGACATGACCTCGAGTGAAGTGGGCATGTCGGCAACTGCTGGAGATTGTGGGCAGAACCATTGCCGAAGAGGGAGAAACATAAGCCTCCCAATCAGCCATGAAATGCATCCTGGCACCAATTGGACTGGGCCTGCAGGGAGCCTCGGTAGACCTAAGTCTGCAGAACAGCGGGGAGCGGAGCATGGTATAGGGTTAGTGTTGTGGGGGGTGTGGAGATAGTTGTGGGATGCGAGGTCATTCTAACGAACAGGGTGTTTTATTAATGTTATTAAACATGGGCGAGCTCTCTGGTGCCGCATCACAGCTGACCTCCACAGCATAAGGAAGGAAGGGATGGAAAAAGAAGAGGAAATGGAACAAGGGAAGACTGGGAGGAGAGAGAAAGAGATGGGGGGGCTAGTGTACGGGGTAAAGAAGTATGGATAACAAGGACATGAGATTGGCAGGATAAGGCAAGATGAGACAAAAGGACAGTGCTAAGCAGGAGGGATAAAGAGAAATAAATGCAGCATGGGAGGGGAAGATGTAAAATTACTCCGAGAATTAGCGCGTAGGACAAGGCAACTGAGCCATGGAGGAGTCAAGGCCAGGACATTTGAGGAAAGAGAGGTCAACGTGGGGGCAAACAAAGGCCTCTGGGCCTGGTGCGAAAATGTGAGGAATGTCATGTAATCATATTAGACACAGTTCAGTGCTCTGTTTAAACACAGGGCTCTGCTCTCCCATCGCTGAGCAGAATGATGATGTGCAATATTATTTCACCCCACATCGGAGCATTTCAAGAAAGAAAACCTGATTTAATTGTAGTGTATTGGGAAGACGGAATGATCAAAAGGATTTTTGAAAGCGGGGGCCTTTAAAACCTCTGAAAGCTTACATTATGTTTCTACCAGCTCTTTCTGACGCACAAGGTATTCTTCCACATCAAAAACAGACGCACCAGATGACGCATTCAGACACTGAGATCAACAGTGGATATCCACTAACTGGATATTTATCCTAACTCTAACCTCAGTCCAATCATGGCTCCTTATCCGATCCCCAATCTCTGATTTTTATTTGACGTGTTTTTTTTTTTTCACACCATTAGATATTTATGACTGAGTATGCAACAATCAAGTCAAGGTTGAAAAAAATAAAATAAAAAAAAACATTCTTACATGCTATTTATAAAAATTTTGGTGTAAATAATTAATCTAATCTGCCTCAAATACCCCAAGTGGATCTGGCCCACATCTATCCTGAGAGAACAGGAGGACAGAAACATAGTGAGAGTCAGTTTATATATAATGTGTTTTTGGACTCTTTGAAGATAAATTCAGTAGCTTTGTAGAAAATTAGGAGTCGTTCACATTTCCATTAAAAACAGCTGATTAGCTGAAAGCATATTATTACATTGTGTGGTGTTGGTCATGACTTTGCTCTTGATCAGAAATTGCAAACTGAAAATGTTATATATATATATATATATATATATATATAAATTAAAAAAACTTCTGAAGGGAAAAGGAGTTGGAGTCAATGCCATTGTATCTGCTGTATTGGTTTGTATTTCATCTTGGGTTCTGCTGTGTCCCTTTTTAAAATGTTCCTGTCTGTGTTATACCTATGTGACCCCCCCACACAAATATTATCAAGGAGAGCAAATTTGTTATTTAAGGCACAGCATATTGCAAAAGTCCAAAAAAATATTCTTCAAAGTCTAGGACTTGTTATGAGTGGAAAAACAAAGTTTGCAAAGTCTTTCATGGTGTTTCTTCAAAGTTGGTCCTGGAACATAAGGGCTGCAAGTTTCAGACTCTCAATATTTCTTTTTGTTTGTTTGGATGATCCTCGGAGCTCAACTTCCACATTTCAGAAGCCGTTTGTTTGAGCCATAACCTGGCCATTCATCACAATATATTTCATATTTTTGCCTTTGTTTGAAGGTGGACTGTTTACGATGCACAATGTGAGTTAGGGCTGAAGCGATATGGCCTCAAATCAATATCACGATATATTGAGCAGCTCACTTTGATAACGATAAATGAACGATATGTTCGAAGTTGCTAAATGACGTAATTGCCTAATTTGCATAATTGTCCATTTGCCTGATATAAGCATGTGCGATATCAGTACTGACACATATCAGACATAACACATATATATATATGTGTGTCACGTGACTACACACGCTGTACATGTCCGAGTGTCTTAAAGGTCACATAGAGTGGTCCTGTTGCACATATATGTGAGTTATGGAGGTCTACTTACATATATTAAGTTGTTTTTATGGTCAAAATCCTCCTAGTTGATGTAAACGAGCCGATTGAAATCTGTCCTTTTCGAAGCGCTTGTCAGTCGCGCTATTTCAGCCATAAATCTCGCCCGAGAAGACAGAGTGTGTTGTGATTGGCCAGCCAGCGTAGAGCCTTCCCACCTGTGTTGTGATTGGCCAGGTATCTGGAAGTGACGTAATCTATCATGTCAGCTCTCAGAAGCGCAGCTCCCTCTCTGGAGCGGTGGATGCACTGCTACTCATTATCAAAACATTGTTTTAACAGTGTTTAAAAATAGCTTCGTCACGACTCCCCGCCGCAGTCCCTTTATGACTTTAAACCGGAGTCAGACCCAGAGTCAGAAGACACTGTTGCTCGTGAAACACCTCCACAACGGACGTTATTCTTCTTCTGCGGTTCAATGTACGCAACCGGATGTGCCCGGACTACCGCCCGGAGCAGGACGATCGGTTGTTCAGGAGAACCGCTGCTTACGTAACCCCGAGATTACAATAAAACACAACGTTCTCAGCAATGGCTGAACTGTTTGTTTCGAACCGTCAGGCTTCATAAACAAGGTAATGACGCAGATACACACCAAAAAAAACAACGATAATAGGAATTTCCGGTCTAGTTCCGCTTTAAAGGGACATGAAGATACCGGTAGCCTGCCTACCTACACGCACACCTACCAAAAAACAACTTTTATTTAGTTTTTTTCTTTTGAATTATCAAAATATACGATAACGATAATAACGATAAATTTTAAATATATCGCCCAGCCCTAATGTGAGTGTAAAATTATCATTTGAGTGTCGTGACAGGATATTTGAAACACAACACAAGCCACAAGATTGTGAAGCAATGTTATATGCTGTTAATGTCATATTACATTTACTTTGCGGCCTCTGTAGAGAGGACATATACATATACATACATGTATATATTATATTCCCGGGCTTTCAAGAGAAATGCATTCATTTCATTATGTCAGGCGCAATACAGCGTTACCCATAAACCTCAGGCATATGGCGACATCTCTGATTGGCTAAATCATGTTGGCTAATTTCAACTAAGATTGTTCACTACATTTACCTCAGAGCAGCCATGATCCCCCTTGTAACATGCTATTTACGAATTACAAAATTACGATAAACTAAACAAAAATGTGATCAAGTTCAGAAAGAAATGCTGGATGTTGCTAAGGAATGTGCTGTGGTTTATGTGATTCGTAGTCCCTTCTCTCATAGAATATCTACAGAGAGCCCCCCTTTTTTTTTCTCCAAATCAAATGTGTCACATTCATTTGAAGCCGACTGTCCTGGTTCCAGGCTTAAAACTGCTTTTCTGAAATGTCAATGGATATAATGAAATGGGGAAACTTAGAGAACCTGAGCTGTTTTAAAAGTGGGTGTTTGCTGCTATGCTCTGGTGTAGATTAACACGGTCCAAATGGACAGTTTGGTGAGGCGTATGCCACGCAACACACACTCTAGGACGGAGCTGCCGTTAAGACCGGTCGACGAGAACTCACCAACGTACATGACAGCTTGAAGCACACCCCGGCACAATCCATTTCCGAGCTCCACGGCTTGCACTACACACACCTTGTCACAATAATTACATTGCTCTGTATTAATTGATGAGCTGCCTGGAAATGTATCAAACTACCACAACAATCATAGCAATGGCAATACCCAAACAAACACCAAATGGACAAATGAGGAAGACTATTGGATGTGATTGATGACAGGAGCAGGCTAAATTAGTGTGTGTGTGCTGTGGGACATCTGCTGCTGTATGTTTGACAGGCTTGTTTGACTTGTGTGTGTGTGTGTTGGTATATATTAAACATTAGAACGTAGCATAGTGGCTGTACTTTATTTATGTGTTGTGTGCATGTGAGCTGTTGCATTCATCTCGTCCTCACTGTGAGCACAGGCAAGAGACTTGCTTGGAGGGGAATTGTAATAACCAATAGCGGAATGAGGAATTTGTAATCTCTGAATTAAATTACTTTCCAATAATGCCTATTTCAGTACACAAAAAGACATAATCCCATTCATCTGTAAGCTTTCCCACTGTCACTGCAGCATTTACACAGAGGAATATCAATGCCGAAACACGCAGTCATTACATTATTGACATGAAAGCTCATTTGTCCTTTGCCCTCCAAGTTCAGCGTAGCTTAATGAGGTATGGCTGTTCTCTTTTTTTAAACTCAGGTATAAATATTTACAGCTGCTGCATCAGGGCCATGCACAAATGTCTTTAGAATGCATGCTTTCCTCAAGTGTAATGAGCTGAAAAGCCATTGCACACAGTTAACGATGCGCACACACTGTCCATGTAAACACACGTTTCATCTATGAAAGCTGGACCTTTAATTTTTGTCACATCAGACCTAGACTTGTCCTCCAAGGTGCGGCACCTTCACATAATATGGAATGCCTATATGATTTAGTAGCAATGTGTTCCTGTTTATAACACTTTCAACATTTGCCAATATTTAGGATTATTCATCTTTACTTAAAGGTGCATGAAATGCAAAACTGAGCGCCGGTGTATCAGACCAAAACAAATGCAATTGTGATGTGTGCACATGTCAGCCATGCCATTATGAAAACTCCAAAAAAAGAAGGCAGATTTGTGACATTATGTATGCATTAAAAGCTCCAGAGTGTAACATTTGTCGCCTAAACACAACACAGAGCCGCGGAGCTGATGGCTTAATCAGCATTGTGTGGATGTATTCGACAATGTAACTACCATCCATCCATTCATGTCCTATCGCTTTATCTTACACCTGAGGATCGCAGGCAGAGCTGTAGCCAATCCTAGCTGATATGGTGAAAAGTGAGGTACACCCTGGACAGGGCCAACATATAGAGATGAACACCTAGTGTCAATTTAGAGTGTCCGATTAACTTAATCCACAACAGTGCCTGTTTTTGGACTGTGGGAGGCAGCTGGATTACATGGAGGGTGAACTCATTGAACTGCGTTCTGCTATTAATGCTTACCTTGTTATTTGCGATGTCTGTTGCTGAATTCAAGCGGAACAGGTAATTGTGACAGGAGAAGTCACAGCTTTCAGACAACTGTTAATTAAAAAGGTTGTGAATGTGACGAGGAAGTGTTCAAATGTGCTCCTCTGGTAAACAACCACATCTGGTCCAGTCGTTCGCATGACTCGCGTGCAACAGGCAATTCAAAAACAAGGGCTTGAAAACAAGCATGATGTCAGCGCTCTTCTATATATACATATTAGATTAATATTTGTTTCCAGACATCTTTTCAGGCAGATTTTTTTTGCATATTGGACCTTTAAATATAACACATACTGGTGTCATTTACAGTCTCACAGTCACTCTGCGCCTCTAAGTGCCGTAACTGGAACAGATGAATATGTTTATACAATGGCCGTCCCTAAAATTGTGCCGATGATCAGCATGAAATTATGTTCTCAATCAAATCACAAAGTTGATTTTAACCTTGACTTTGGAACAGTCAAAAGACTCAAGTGGCCCCCGAGGACAGCAAAGTTAGAAACTCACCGATATATTTGGCAGCATGCCATGACGTGTGTTATGTAATACGAGGGTAAAAGGCAGCGAGGATGAGTCAACTGTGCATGAGAAAATAAGAGTGAAGGAGTCTATCAATATAAATGGCAAAATAGAGGGCCTTTCTGAAGAAAGTCATTCAAGGAATGGCCTCTAAATATGCATTCCACTCTTAAAGGTAAGTAATCAAGGTGGGATAGTCCAGTCCCTACACTCTTAGAAATAAGGGTTCCAAAAGCGTCCTTCTACAAGGGCTGAGGTTCTACCGGGAACCAATTGCTTCTGAAAAACCCTTTCAGGGGTTCTTGGTAACACCAATGGTTGCAGTAAGAAACATTTTGATCCAGAGAACCCTTTAAAACCCCTTTCCTGAATAAATGGTTTTAAACGGGTTCTTGGTGGAACCCTCCAAAAGGGTTCCAGGTGGAACCTTTATAAAAAGGTAATCACATAAACCACAGCAAATTCATTTGCAACCATCCAGCATTTCTTTCTGAATTTGATCAAACTGCTGTCAGGTACTAGCTGTCAGGTACTTGTATAAAGTACCTGAACGGGATACTTCAGTAAAAGTACAAGTAACATACCAGAAAATTTATTTGGTTGTTGAAGTTGAAGTCACTTTTTTATAATATTACTTAAGCAAACGTCTAAAGTATATGACATTTACTGTACGTAAGTAATTGTCTGATATTAAATGCACTCAAGTTTTACAAGTAAAAATATTAAAAAAGTGAGGATTACAGGACTGAGCCATGGTAGCTCAGTGATAGGGCGTGTTGTCTTTCAACTGGAAGGTTGTGGGTTCAGGTATTGGCTCTGCTGGTCTATATGTGTCCATGAGCAAAGCACTAAACCCCATGTTGAAGCGTGTGAATGGGTGAATGTCAAAAGTGTAGTGTAAAGCAGCTCATCAGACCATTACCAACTCTTCTTCTTCTGATTTTATTTGGTAGTAACGAGTAACAAAGTTAGAGGAAATGTAGTGGAGTAAAAGTTTCGAGAAATACATTATAACAAATTAAAGTACAGATACGTGAATTTTGCAAGTACAGTAATTGTGTGTACTTCGCAAAATCAAAACTGCTGTAAAACATGAATACAGAAGAATGCACTGGTTCTATTCATGGAGGGAAAATTTCATTAAAAACAATATAATGGCTTTATTTACTCCTGTCTTCATATTTTAGTAGCCAAATGAAATTAATAAACCAAAAATAACTTTTTGTGTAGCAAGTAATATAATCTCATGACACGATTTCTGACCACATCTGGCCTTTAAAAATAGTTTTCTTTCCCTGCTGGAACAAAACTATGCCACATTAACTTTACCACGTGTTGTAAGATGGCCAACAGTGCTGTCAAAGCTGATTGCAATCTGCTGTGGGTGTCATGTAAAATGGTATTGCTTTATATTTTAGGTGTAATTAATATTTGGTCATTGTCGTAAAGATGCAGCAGTAGAGGTCACTGAGGAAACAGGCATTTTACTCCGCACAAGAAAATGTGCTTATTATTGCACAACACTGAATCCTTAGGAAGTTATCAACACCACCTGAGAGATAACAGAGAAAGAAAGCACAGGAAACTATAGCTGTAAATGGAACTTTTTACAAAGTGATACTGGAAAGCTTTTGTGACAAATGTGCATTGCATAATAATAACTTTATTGCTTTCCACAAATTAGATATTAGAATGCAGGAGGAAAGAGTTGCATCTTCTGCACTGAGTAGTCATTTCCCCCCAAAACTACAGTTTTTCCTGGTTGCCAAGACAATGACTTAGTAAAACCAAGGCAGATGTACTGTATGTTTTCTGGTTTTAGCACTACAATAACATGTTAGGTCGACATGATTCAGATTATTTGGAACTGGGATAAAGAGAGGGTACATTTAGGGTTTTTTAACTGCAAGTTTGGTGCACTGTCCAAGGTCAAATTTGGCCAAACTGCACCAAGGATGTAAAAACATAATCCAGGGTTTATTCTGGACAGTATCGATCATTTATTCTCCATTCTCCTGTGGTGACACGGTGCCGTGGTGATAGGTGTGGCTATGTGAGAATTGCATTTGCAAAAGAAGATGTGTTTAAAGTATGATCAGTGGATGCCAAACGCAGTTTGACAACTTTGGGAGCTCAAACCTATCACCAGGCCGTTAACATATTTAAACTTGATAATGGGTAATTTGTCAGTGCTAATTTGTTATGCAAATTTTCTCATCAAGCTTCCTAACAAGATTAGCTCGGTGAAAGCCAAGTACAGTGGAAACCACTATGGAAAGTTTCCCTTCAGCACCATTTTTCAGGAGAGATTGGCACGTCATTAAGTCAATACTGACTGGTTCTCATTTAAACAGAGAGTTCAGACACTCCTTAATGTTTTCATTTACTCACATCATTTTTAGTTATTAAGAGCTCCTGCCACAGTATATAAAACGTAAGTCAAATCTTTTAACATGCCTCACTGGCAATACATGCAACGCCTTCTCTTGCCCTTGCAGGTGGTGAGCCCATAATAATAAAATGTATAGTTCATCATGTATATGGCTCTGTTGTTTAAAAGTGTTCCCTGCCTGTAGCGCTGCATGTCATTTTCTTAAATTGTTACTTCTCACAGTGTAACAGAGTGTTTTATGGCATCATTATAGATGTTTGAATATAAATGTTGGGATTTCCAGGTTATGATCATGGCATATCTTTCTTTCAGCTTCACCCTTTAGGGGTTGCCACAGCAGATCATCTCCACCTCCATCTTGCCCTGTCCCTTGTGTCCTCTTCTGTTACACCGACTGTCCTCGTGTCCTCCTTCACAACATCCACAAATATTCTCTGTGATCTTCAACATCCTTTCCAATTCCAAAACGTTCAACGCAAATCTCAGCATCTTCAGCTCTGCCGCCTCCTGCCACTGTCTCCAAACCATACATCATAGCGGGTTTTGTAGACCTTCCCTTTCACTTTTCCTGCTATGCTTCTGTCACACATCACCCCTGACAATTGTCTCCACCCACTCCACCCTGCCTGCACTCTCTTCTTCTCCTCCTTTCTTGAGCACTTTCCAATACTTTGGATGGTTTGGACCCCATAACTCATCCACTTTCTCTACCTCTACTCCTTGCATCTTCACTGTACCACCTGTCTCACTGTCATTCAAACACACAGGCATTCTGTCGTCCTGCTACGAACCTTTATTCCTTCCTCTTCTCTCAAGTGTACTGTATACCTTCACCTCTCTTCCACCTGTCCCCTACTCTCAATACAGATTACAATATCATTGGCAAACAAAACAGTCCACGGAGAATCCTGCCTGACCTCATCTGTCAACCTGTCCATCACCATGGCAAACGAGAAGTGGCTCAGAGCTGATCCCTGATGTAATTCCACCTTCACCTTGAACCCATCCGTCACTCCAACTACACACCTCACCACTGTCTCACTGTCCTTATGCATGTCCTGCACCACCCTCACTCCCGGCCATACAGTACCACTGTTCCTCTCTTTGTCATCCTCTTCCATTGGATAATTTCCTGTACATCCTTAATCCACCACCACTACCTGTTGCATCTCCTTCCTAAACTCTTCCTTTTTCAGCTTCAACCATTTTATCCTTGTCTCCGCCTTCACTCACTTCCTCTTTTGGTTTCCAAAGTCATCCTACAGACAATCTAGCCTAGCGATGCTCTTAACATCACGCCTTCCATTTCTAGCTTCGAACTCATGATTCTGTCCGAAACTCTTGTCACATCCAAAAACTGTTCCTCCAAGATTACCTCATACACCATTCCTCTTTCTATTTAAACCATAGTAGAACAGTTTGAATCCACCTCTGATGCTCCTGACCTTGCTTCCCTTCCACTTGGTCTCTTGCAATAATGCAAAAATACAATATATCTGCCTTCCTTCTCGCCATCATATTAGCCAACTCTCTCCCTTGACCAGTCAGAGTCTCTTGCTGACTCCTAACAAGCCCTCATCCTCTCTTCTTCTGTCTTCAGCCTATAGTAGCCCAATTTCCATCAGCACTGATGGTGGTTGTTGTTGTTAACCGGGGCTTCAACCGATACAGCGTGGTAGTACTGTTTACATTGATCTGCATATTTGATTTGGCAAAGCTTTTATGAAGGAAGCCCTTCCTGATGCAACCCTCCCAATTTATCCGGGCTTGGGACCAACGTAAGGAGACAATTGTATGTGATCATGGTATAATATTGTAAAAGGAAGTTACTATTATGAAAGGCCAGCATTTTGATGTCCTTAATAAATATCTGCAGGTGTGATTTGTATTTGTGAGTGTTTTCTGGAAAAGAGGGGATTCAAACCTTCTGTGGAAGGATCCTCTGTGATCAAGACATTAAAAAACATGACATAAGCATACATTAATAATGTATTAACCAGCAATGAAGTTGTGTTGAACACATCTGATGCTCCGATGCATTATTTACAGCGTTCCGTATATGATGATTTGATTTTGGCACAGTCTTTGGTCTTAGTGGGATTGCAGGTCATCAGGTTACGGACATGAAAATTTAAGTGGCACAAAAATCCCGCGGAACAACTCCGAGACTGTAAGAATCAATATTTACATGGGGAAAATCAATGTTAAAACAAACCGAGAAGTTTGCTGGGATACACATTTCTCGCAGCCGGCTAAAATAACAGTACAGCAAGTTTCCTACCATACAAAAAGGACAATAATGTTTAATTAAGAAACTGTACAGTAATAGGTGTATGTTTGCAGTAATGTCTCGTTTCGCACAGTTTTTATTGTATGTTGTTGCTAGGTGGAACATGACCTCAAAATATGAAAACAACTTATTTGTGTGAGCTGGAAAATGTATCTTTTGTGATTATAAGCCAGTATATGCCATGTAAAAAGGGAAGTTTGTGAACACCTGGAAGGAGAGAAGCTACAAGGTGACAAGTTAGGACTTATAAGGGCATCTTTTTGGCACTCGTTTTTGCTGCCTCTTTTGTAGCAGAATCTCCCCTTCCTTTTCTGGCATGTTTATCCGAGAAAGACAGATGGATTTGTTTCTCCCTGGATACACTCTCAACACACACACACACACACACACACACACACACACACACACACACACACACACACACACACAGACACACACACAGGTTTGAGCTGCATTACCTAAACAGTGCTAGGGATAAGCGCCCTAACCTAACCACTATTCAGGACCAGGTTTTGGTCCCTCTGGAGTTTACTACTGGTCCTGACAAAGTCAGTGTTTATGCCAGAAACACTCCTGAATAGGTAACGCATACAATCACACACAAACATTCATTGTTTTCCTCTCTCACTGTAATTCCCATGCATATATAGTTTCACATATAGGGTAAGTAACACAGAACCAGAGGCACGAAATAACTTGCGCAGGCAGGCATAGTGACTTTGGCAAACAAATAGACTCCACTGGGCACAAACTCATACACTCAGCGCTTTGAAGATGGACAGCTGTGCAAATATGCCCGGCTCTCATTCCTGGGATCTGAATGGTGCACTAGCCACAACAGCAAATATTTCCCCCTGCTGTCATCCTCTCCATTTTCTCTCCCTTACTCGTCGGAAGCGTGCCCAGGAAGTGACAGGAAAGGTTCTGCAGCTTCATGGTTTAGCCAGGATCCAGCGTATCCCTCTTTCCCCTCCGTTTCCTACCCTTTACCTCCAGGAGCCAGATGCTTGTTGGGTGTTGGGGAGGGGATGGTGGTGAGGGGGGATGCCACCAGTTCCCCCGAGGAAGATTAAATGTAAATTTTGGGCTCATTTGGTGCAGTCTGGAGCTGTCTGATAGGACCTGACTGGAGGCTTATTTGATTAGCTTCCTTCCTTCCTCACGTGGACCACTACGGCAATGTTTCTGGAGCATTTATTAAAGCATTAGGCCTACAGTTAAAGGGACACTATGTAGTATTTATGGGTTTATATTACCCAAAATCCACTTTTTTATACATATTATGTGCTCCTGCATTGTCTAGTCGCTGTATAATAGTTTTTGTTTCATTTTCGTAGTGTTTCAAAAAGTCATGTAAAATAACACGGTCGCGGACCGCGGTTGCATAGTCACTGTTAGCAGCGAGACGCCATGTTTCTACCGGAGCCTGTAAGGACAAACGCGAGAGAACAAAACAAGCGTCTCTTTACTTGTAGCAGAAGTCCCGCCTCTCTCTCTCCGCTTCATCTGCTACGGTCGCGGTAGCTCGCCCTCTCCCTCGCCTCACGAACCTCATCTGCTGACACGGAGAAAGACGACGAGTTCGACATTTGACCGGCTGCGGATACCATAGCGCTCAGGGAAGGGAGGGGGTGAGCAGAGCAGCAGGTCTTTGTTGTAAATTTCAGCCTCTCCTCTAGATGGCACTATAAACTACTTACTTCACCTTTAATGTACAATTTGTTCTGTTGAGTGACGGAACCACATGAGCGACACTGATACAACCGAGCGTTCCGTGACAAAGGTTGTGCAGTTTTGACACCTGCCCAAGAAATAACAGCGGAGCACTTGTGACTATGAAAAGGTATTAATTTATTCTGTGCTCACATGATGGAAATAACAGCCATGTTAATGTCTCTCTGCTTGAATGAGGCCCCAATTTGATGGCTTGTACAGGTTTTGTATTTCCTCATTGTGACTGATGATAACTTGCATTGTGTCCGTTCCTGTGCATGCCAGTTGAATTCCCCCTGGAAGCGGTTCATCTCGCTGTAGGTGTTAAATATAACGAGGCCTGGTGAAAGGCTTCTCTTGCGATGAAGTCATCCCACACTCGCCAACAAGGTCCATCTTTCCTCACGTCACAGGTTACATTTCACCATGTGAAAAATAGCATGAGTCACAGCAGCACAAATACAATAAAACATAGTCACGAATCCCCCACAAATAAGAAAGTATTCTAATAAAATGCAGTCATTTGAAGTAATTAATGATTTTGGTTTCTGGACAACAGGTTAAGTTAAACTGCACCATGAGATGCAGACTGCTCTGTGTTTAGGGATGGTGGTGGTGGTGGTGAAGAAACCCATTATTCTGACTTGGAAGTCCATGACTCTGCCCACCTTTAATCTCTGGCTGAAGGAGATGTTGTCTATTGTACAAATGGAACAGTTATGCCTGCATAAACACAACACACAGGATAGATTATATGAATTTGATGAAGCTATGGGGACCCTTCTTGGCACAGTGTAACATTACCATGGACACATTGACCTGCTTGGCTGTGTGGGGAGATTGTGATTAATTAATTAATTAATTATATGTCAACACTCCCTGTTTTTCTGATTTGGTGCTTTGTTTTGTACCTTTCTTGAAAAATGTAAAAACATAAAGTATGTATATTTATATATATATATTTAAAAAAACAGAACAGTAAAGTTAAACTTAAAGACAATTTTCTGATATCACAATGTTTTTTTAGCCATATAATAATAATAATCTGTTAGGGCAAGCAATTGTTTGAACAGTAACTCCATACATTACTGCTATATAATAACATTCAACCCTGAAAGATAAGATTGAATAATATATCTGTGAATTATGAGATTCTAAAACACTGGTTTATAGCAGAAGTATCACTCCAATTTTTCGTCGTGAAACTGTAATTTCTCTTTTGTGTAATCATCACAGACGATAGTAGAATAATTTAAAGAGTAATGAGTTCAGCTGTTATTGACTGCAAGACGTGGACCCAATCAAATCCAAATAAATGTGCGATCACACTGGATTGTCGCACAGAATAATTTTGAAGCCACTTCACCGAATGTACTGGAAGCCACAGAAAGAAAACAAGTTTCAAGTTATTCACTTAATCCTGAGATAAATCAAGAAACCCATGTGAGTTTGAATAACATTTAATCAACTTTTACCCTCTATGTATGTGTCAGTTCTTCCTCAGTGAAACCTTGCAATTTCCAGTCTTTATTTTGACAAAGAGAAAAAATATTGACTTTTTATTCCAGTTTTAATCCAGACTACGAATGGACATTTTAGTCCAGATTTAAGAAAGTGCTTTCAAATAACATTTTATCCTACATTAAATCTGGAAAGATTCAACAACATTAGCAAATGTAATGTAATATGTCAATCAGATAATAACTTATCCCCTTGTTGTGAAGGCACTCAATTCAATCAACTCACTGCGATCAGGTGTGTGTGGCACTGAATGGTGTTGATGAAGCCCAGGTGAGGGAAGTGTTCATATACCCTGAGTCTCCAGTGCGCTGTGCTGACTCATTGTCTCACCTTCAGAGTTAGTGAGAGGTTCTCCTGCCTGTGGCTTCTAAAGTTGTCGGTGTATCTATAAACAGCAACTCAGAACTTTGTGTGTGTTCGATGCCAATTGCCTGTTTTCCCAGTGTATAACTTGTGGTGCTGGAGAGTTTATTGACTTCAGCCTTTTGGGTTATCAAAGGTCTCCTGGGCAGCCTTTGCATTTCGTTTCGTGTTTTCTGGGTCTCCTGGACAATTCTGGTTTTGATCAGCAGCTTGGCCGCGGTGGTTTGGTTAAAGGTCCCATATTATTGCACAATCAACTTTTTAATCATTTAAATCCTTATATTTGGGAATCTGGAGGCCCTATCAGTCGGCAAAGTGTGAAAAAAGATGACTCACTCATGTTTTTGTGGTCCTCCTCAGTCAAAGTAAAGGAGATAAAACATGCAACGTTCACTTCCACACTCATTTAAGGAATAATTTTAATGAATTTTTGAAATTCAGGAAATGATCCATTTGCCCTGATGCACTTTGACAGTGAGCTGACTTTCTTCTCAAAAACAAAAAGTATCTTGGAATGACTTGAAATTTACCATCATAATAGTCGGCATCGTCCTAAACAAGGATCCGTTGAAACTATTTGCAAACCTCTTAAGGAATCATTTTAATTAATTTTTGAAATTCAGGGAATGATCCATCCATTTGTCCTGTCCTGTAAGTCTCAAAAACAAAAAGTATCTCGGAATGACTTGAAATTTAGCATCTCCCTGAACAAGGATCCGTTGAAAATGTTTGCAAACCTCTTAAGGAATAATTGTAATTCATACATACTGGGCAAAACTGTAAATTTCAGTGACAGTAAAAATATGTTAGTTTTACAGTAACATAATGGCAACTCAGCTGCCAGTTCTTTACTGTTTTTTTACAGGAACATTTCTAACAGGGATATATAGTACGACAATGTGCCTGCTAGAGCCTGCAAATTATCACTTTTCGAAATGCTAACTGCTGTTAGCTCCCAGTAGCCTCTGTGGCTGATGTCATTTCCTGTCCCTTAATTTCGTTTTTTCTTAAGTCGGACCTAAAGAGATACTACTAAACCGAGCATTCTGAACGGGGCTGTTTTGGCAGGGTGATTGAACTGCTGTGGTGCTTCATCCTTATGATATTTTGACTAAAGCATGTCACAGACATGTTCATTAGGACACCAGGGAACTAGGTTAACTTGGAGAAATAGGGTATAATATGTCCCCTTTAAGGAAGGCTTCCTTAATGAAGTGGCTCTATATACAGTTCCTTTGTTTGTTTGTTTGCTGTGATCCACCCTAAACAAATCCATGCAAAGGCTATTCGTGCCAGAACCAACAAGCCTCATCGACTGAGGCCAAGTTGAACCTGTCCCGGATACAATGCTCAGACTCGAGCCACCACCTACAATATGATAACCAATAGATAGTTGCTGACATTAAATTTTATTTAGCAGTTTAGTTGTGTGTCTTTTGCCAACACCGCTGACTAACACTCGACTTTCAGTAAGATTTAACCTATATCTGGTCCCGTTTGTTGTATACAATGCAAATAAATAATGCTACACAGCGTAGTACTTTTGCTTAATATGGCTTTATAAGTAAAGTTATGTGTCTCCTCAGGTGTGTGGTTTTCGTGCCAGTTATTTTGTAGCCTCGGGGCTTTTCTCCTGAAAAAAAAAAAAACTACACTCACATTTTCTGTCTCAGCTGTATCATGTTTGAAGTTGGTCCAAATGTCAAACCGTTCTGTTGCCATCGTGTTCTTTTCCCTTTGCTGAATGTTTTCCCAGTTCCTACAGCCGTAGTGTTTGTAGGTGCATAGTGAGGCCCCGTTGGTGCACCATTGTCAGTGTGTCCATGATTGTGTCGTGTTGAGCAGAACAAACATGTTGAGCGAGCGGGAAGAGGAATGTGCAGCACAGCCGGTCAAAGGACTTCTAGATGTTGTCTTTGTTTGAAGAAATGCTCTGTGAATTTTCATTTTGAGGAGCAGAGACAGATTCCGGCAAGTTTTTTTTTTTTTTTTTTTTTTAAATTAAATAAAAAATAATAATACTCACGAACATGTGTGTTGACGAACGTATTTTAACATAGTTTTAGTTTAGGCTGAAAAATTAATCTCCGTTCTTCCTGTACATATAATGTTCAGTTTCTCTCCTCCCCCTCTGCCCTTCCTCCTTCCTCATCCTCCTCCTCCTCCCCCTCCTCTGGCCCGCCACTCTCTCATTTGTCACATTTACAATGAAAACATCCAAATTTACAGATGCTATCAATTAATCACCTCCGTTCTAATTACAATCCAATTAACCTCTGTTTCCACGCACCATGCTGCAGGACAGGCAGCACCCTCCCTACTCAATCACGCTGCTCAGAGAGAGACAGACAGGGAGACGGAGAGAGGGAGCGAGACTGAAGAGAAGGAGAAGAAGAAGAAGAGTGGGATTTAATGAAGGAAAAACTTATTGAGACATGGAGAAAGATATTGAAGATGGCTAGATAGATATATTATATGGCCAAAAGTGGGTAGACACCCCTGTGCACATAATAACGGTCTGAGATATTTTTATCTGGGTTGGTCTAGGGCCATTAATTACAATTTAGGGAAATCTTAACATTGCAGCGCCCAGTGATATTTTAGAAAATGCATGTAATGACTCCAATCGGGGGTGAAATCCATGACAAAGGTGGAAGAACTTATCTGGTGGCTTAAGAATGAAACTTCTCTCAGTGGAAGTAGCAATTTGGAACAGTGCAATTAGCATAACATGCTATGTAGTAATAGTAAATATTATCGCAAAGCCTGCTAATTTATTATGTATTCTTTATTGTTATATGTTCTATGCAGTTGATATTGAGTATGTACCCCAATTATGTATATATTTAAATTATCATTCAAAGTCGTAATATTGTGAGAAGTTTTATGCAGTGCATCCCCCGTTCCAGAGGGGGGAGCTGTGCTTCTGGGAGCTGGTGTGCTGAATATGTCACTTTTGGGTATTGGCCAATCACAAGACAGTTGGGAAGCCGGGGTGAGAGTTGAGTCTGAAATATCGCGGCTGGGAAACGGCGTCAGAAAAGAGGATTTCTATCGGCTCGTTTACAGCAACTAGTAGGTTTTTGACCATAAAAACAAGTTAATGTATGTAAGTAGACCTCCATAACTAACATATAACAAAGCAAAATATAAATTCACAAAATGCCCCCACGTTCCTCATCTTGACGCAGGTATAGCATGACTTTTTTCTCATAATATTACAACTTTATTCTCGAAAGATTACAACTTTATTCTTATAATTAACAACTTTATTCTCATTCTAATTTTTTTTCTTATTTGCAATCACAACATCTGTCAGAAAAATTATAGTTGGATCATTTGTCCAAATTCAGCCCTATTATCTGGCCTGCACACATTTTTGGATAGAATGGAACCACACCTGTGAGCCCTTGACACATATCTCTATGCATTGTATCAATACATAGTATGCACACACTTTGATGAACAAAAAAAAATGAGAGGAGACAAGATAGGTGGCAGACTGCCAGGGAAAATAGGATCATAGGAGAAGGGGAAAAACATCAGGCTCAGCTCAAGAGCTGATATCTCAGCGGAGCATCACAGGTGTGACTTGTGCAAAGACAAAGAAGGGACACCTGGAGGAAGAGAGAGGGAGATGGAGAGAGCTGTTGCTGCTGTCGTCAGGTGGTTTGAAGAAAGACGAAAGTATGTGTCCATTACAGATGAGACTGTTCTTCTGTTCACACACACGCAAACATAACAGCAATCTATACCAAAAGTGGCTCGTGTACCTAAGAATACACACAGCTCTTAACATTTCACACGCATGCACTCACTACAAGCATGAACATCATGAACGTGTGCGCACATGCATCAGAGCAAAGACCCAAACGCACACAGACACACGCTCACACTCAAATCCAGCCCTAACACAGATGGAAAGACACTACCACTATTAGCAGCTGTAGATTTACAGTGGCCTGTCAGCCCTCAGCTTTTAATGCCATGTGGGACCTGATTTACAGCTCTGCCCCAGGGCCCCAATCGGCTTTCAATTAGCAGGTGAGCTGCAGCCCTGTTTCCAATCGATAGCCCCATACAGACAGGATGCAGGCACCCAGGGGCCCCCAGTTTGGAGGGAAGAGTGAGGAGAGAGGAGAGGGAGGAAGCAATGAACGGCTGAGGTTGTATCATGCCGTGCCGCCAGGCCAGAGGGCTGTTTGAACGGGGCGAGACCTGTCACTTCCACTCGTTCAACACATATACTGAAGAACACTGCAAGGATTACACCCACCTTGCGAATTCAGCCGTCAAATCTGCCTCTTTTTTTCTTTTTTCTTTTTTTTATTAAACAAGGAAATGCGGGCTAATAAAATCAAAGCACTAAGTGAAGAGTATTAATGCACTGTTGGCAACCTCGGAGGAGGAAGCTGCCCTCCAGTCCAGCTTAGCAAATAAAAGCTGTATTTATCAGTGACTGTGAATGGGGACTTAGACTATATTAAAGTTAAATTTAATAACCTGGATTACATATCTTGTACAAATCTAAGTTTTGCGTTCATTAATTTAACAAAGTCTGGTGTTCATTTGGACAAATGCATGCATATTTTAATGTTAGTCTCTGAGAACCCGTGTAGCGCAGCATTTCATATTATGCATCTTGAAATCTTGACTTGAAAACTGCTTAATGATTTGGTGTGTTTGTCCCCTGAAAGTTAAACTGTTTAAATGTTAAGACAACTGATTAAAAGGGAGATAACAAGGTGAAATAATACATTATGGACATTTTTGGCAGTAGATCACTTTCTCCTCTTTCCAGGGAGATCAATAAAATCAACGTGAGACTCAAACTCAGCTGAAACTGCCTGGCAAGGGCACCAACTTTTTCCTCTATATGGAATGTTTCGATATCTCTCTCACACACACAGAAATATGCATCCAGCTGTCAAATCCGTACCCTCATCAAGGCTCAGCTTCAGTCCAGCTCCACAGAGAGAAGACACCGAGCAAAACAAAATTGAGTGTTTCAATTCTTATCCACCTCTCATAGACTCCATCGCATGGCAAAATAGCCAAGTCATTTTAATTAGACCCACAGAGCACCACATGCTTTGGTTCCTACCTTCAACCCATGAAAGAGAAAAATCCCATTTCCCTTAGTGACAACAGAAAGCAAGGGGGATCTGCCAAAGCAGTCAGCTTGGCACAGAACTGGCATTTAATGAAAAACTGATTTTTTTTTTACATTACGCTGTAATGATTTCCAGAAGAGCAACCTACATCAAGCAATTTCCTGTCTCGCTCTCTTTATTTTTTTATTTATTTCGTTTCGCTTATGTGTTTTGTACCATGTAATAAGCTGGTAATAAAAAGGGAGTATGATGCACGGGAGAGGAGAAGTTGGAGAGACGATTGGAAGATACCAGAGAAGAGAAGATGAAGGGGGAAGAATCTGAGGAGATGAGTTGCGGGGGTTACTGGAGTGACACGGCGTCTTTGAAGGAACTGCAGTGTGAGGGTGGCAGGGTGGAGGGGGTTGGATTGATAGGGGAGAGAAGAGATAACCAGTTCCCATCCGACACCATGCCCCCCTCTGCCATTCTCCCTGCACCAGCTTTATTTTAGGTGGGCAATGAGGGTCTTTGAAGGCGTCCAAGGAGGAGGTGTATGATTATGTATGTGTTGTTGTAGTGTATGTGCATATGGTAACATTAACGTGTGCATACAAGCAGTCCCCGAGTAAATGAGGCTAAGTAAATGACTTCAGGTGAACGCACAGTTCTGTTCATGTACGCATGCATGTGTTTTTCTGCCTGTCTGCGTGCACATGTGAGATGGGAGAGCAGCCCGTGACAGTACATCTTACTCTGAGTGTTGGAGACCTATAGAGCCCAAGCTGCTGGAAGGCAGGCAGCTCTTCCCTCCACATATCTCTGTTCAAAGGCGCCATCAAAGTCTGGCAGAAATGTCAGTGCTGCAGGCAGGGGACCGGCCTCTGAATGTCAGTCCTTCTCAGGTCAACACTGTGAGCCAGCCTGCCTCACACAGACAGGGAGGGGGTGTGGGGATGAAGATACAAAAAAAAAAAAAACACACAAAAAAAACGCAGGGACAGTGATTAGCAAAGCATTATGAAAATCATGTTAAAAGAAACAGTAAAGGTGGAATTGTGACGCCAAGAGAGAGACACGGGGGTAAAAAAAAAAAAAAAGCAGATAAAAGACCAAGGTTTGGTGTTTGGTCATTTGTGGTTAGACTAAACGTTTTAATTCCATCAGTGCGTGTTTGTGCGAGTACACCCTCATGTCAAGCGTCTGTTATTCGGGGGAGGAAAAAAAAATCAATATCAAGCAAAGCACATGATGCAAAAAGGTCCTGGCATCTTTATGCACCTGAAACACAGAGACACACACTCACAGAGACAGATACAACAATAGGCAGACACACGGGGACGAGACAGCAAGGGAGAGCGGCGCACTCACAACAACACACACACACACACACACACACACACACACACACACACACACACACACACACACACACACACACACACACACACACACACACACACCGATGATTGTCCCAGTGCTGGCCATGAGGAGCCTGTCAGATTACAGGAGGGTAATTGAATGGTAAGGGAGCAGACCACACATCTAGCACAGCCGGACTCCTGAGGCGGCTTCCATCGTACCAGAGCTCAGGGGAAATTCAGGCCCCACTTAATAATGGATTGGAGATGGGTCAGGACCAGCAGTCCTCATTGAGACCAAAACCTGGTTTGGCAGAGCCTAAATCCTAAGAAGCTGGTTTAAGTTTAAGGCTTAGATTTAAATTGTGGTTAGGTTATGGATAGCGCTTTGTTTAGGCTGTCCAAATGAATGGCAGCAGAATGTTATTTTATTTTATTTTTTTAATTTAAAGGAAGAAAGGAAAAAAGAAAGTGTATGAGGCAGAAAACATCATAGGACCAGAGGGAGAGGAAAAACCACAAACAAGCAACAACATTTATACGAGGAGCCGAGTGTCCATCTGCCAACGAACATCTCCAAGAGTACAGCAAATTGACACGTTAGCAGTGTGAAGGAGAGAAAGAGAAGCATTGCAAAGCACTTCACGAGGAAAGAAGACAAGTTCTAAATGACTGTTGATTTTTCTCCACTTGCACTCGAATGACAAAGACTGCTACAGGTGTAATTCTATTCCCATATGAATACAGATAGATGAGCTGACGTGACATGGACAGCGTATATACACCCACAGTATGAAATTGACTGAGACAGGATGTGTGTGTGTGTGTGTGTGTGTGTGTGTGTGTGTGTGTGTGTGTGTGTGTGTGTGTGTGTGTGTGTGTGTGTGTGTGTGTGTGTGTGTGTGTGTGTGTGTGTGTGTGTGTGTACCTGGTATTCCTTATGTTGTCAGGACCTAAATCGGTTTACATAGTCAGATTATAAGGGCTTGTCTTACTTATTGGACAAAAATCATGTCCCCATTTTAGTTAGGGTGAGGTTAAGGTTAGAGTCAGGATTAGGATTAGGATTAGGCCAGTAGTAATTATGGGTAAGGATAGAGTGTGTAATGTGAAACTAACAGTTGGGGAGAGTGAGATACTAGGAACAGGAAAAAGAGAGATGAAATTAAAAGTTGGAATGATTCAGACAGAAGGAGAGAGACGGGGAACGAGGAGAAAAACAAGAAAGTCTGCTGGGTGTAAAGTTTCCCCCATATATGATATGTGGATATGGGGATGTCATCAAGCCTGTGAAGTGGAAATAATAAAGAATTAGGATTGTCTCTGAAGACGGGGAGAATTAATCCAAAATGAATTATGAAGAGGAGGAGAGGAGGGTGAAAAAAAAAACAACATCAGCTATTTCCTTTTCCTCTGCTTCAAGGCAGATAGGGGGCGGTTTGTGCGAGTACTGTGAATCCCATAAAAATTAAATTAATAACAAAGGGAACACACACACACACACATAGAAAAGAAGTGGAAAAATTAGTGGCGTGGGGGTGGAGAGAGATAGTCATACAGAGAGCAAGGGTACGGATGGGAAAAAAAAAAAAGATGAGAGAGAGATTTTAGGGAATGGAGGGCGGGCACTGTTGCTACCAGATTGCTCTGCTCTTTTGTTCCCCCTCATCTTTCTGGAAAGAGCTGCCAGTGTTAAAGAGGAAATGCTGCCGAGGCCATTGTAATAAATGCCACTTGTAAATTGTGGAGTGGAATTATACAGCTTGCAGATGGATCCATACGCCTGAGCAAAACGTGGCCAAAAAACCAGGAACGATAATTAAGACTTAGGGGGTGAATGACAGAGCCATTTGTGACGACGGAATATGGCGTCTCCCAGCTCTCTGGGAAACAGAAGGGCTCAGAGAGGCTCGGTGTCACAAAACATTACCCACACAGCTGTTGGCTTTATGAGCAGCAATGGTGTACGCCGATTCTCCCTCCCTCTCCCTCTCATCCTCCTCTGTCTTTTTTCTACCCTCTTCTCCCTTCCGACACCCCAAACCCCCACCACCCACCTACACACACACACGCACTCCCGTCTCCCTTTGGTCACCGCGCAGTGGTGCTGTTCTTTCCCAGTTTGTGCCATTTTAACTCAACAACCCCCTCTTCCTCTCCCAAACACCACCACCATCAGCTACTCTTCGCTTCATACCACCATCCTTTCCATCACTGGGGGACTAGACAAGGACTTGTACTCCATCATTCATATCCAGGGAAAGGGAGGTAGGAGGAGGCACTCCGCATGCACACAAATATAGACTAACACCCGAGCTGAAAATTCAATAAAAAGCACTGACGCTGACAGAGCTTGGTACTGTTTTGAATGGGAGTTTGGGCTTACTGGGGCTCTGGGATGACTGTAAAGTAGGAAAATCGAATTCTGTTGTTTTTCTTCTATCTCTCCTTGTAAAAAAAAAAAAAAAAAAAAACCTTTTTGTATGCCATCCCTGTGCTCACAGTGTCCACATAAGTCCTTACGTGTGCTACACTTCCTGTCAGGTTCAGGAATCATGCTTGTGCTTTGTTCACACTGTTGTGTTTCTGTCTATAATCATTAGACGGCAGTTTCTCTTCCACTCCTGGGAATTCAACGCACCTGCTCAACAAATGCAGAGACACTGTCGTGTACCTGAATGCCTCCTTTTGTTTTTGTGTCTCTGTATAAATTTTCGTCTGGAGCTGCAGCACAAACGCTGCCGAGAGAAACCCAGCCGCACATTTATTTTGCTTAGCGAATAAAGTGCGTCCCCCAAACTTTGCCCTCTAAGTCTGTGTCTTCCTGTTAAGTCCATCTATCTCTCTGCCTGGCTGGCCATCCGGTCTTCTGGTCTCGTCTGCTTCTTTGCCTCTGTCCCAAGGGCCTCCACGGCGTGCAGAGTAGTCTTAACTCAAATGAGACCCCTTCGCGCCCCGTTAAACCACCGACCTTCCTTGTCACTCCTGTCGCCCGCTGCTGCCGATGATGGGGGCCTGAGCTGCAAGCTAAGAGACCCCGAGCTCAATAAAAAATGTGGGTGATTAAACAACTCCCTGTAATTGCTCCTTTTGTGCAGGAATCAAACGGTCACTCTTATTATGAGAGCACGAAAGAGCGAGGCTAAAGCGGTCCCTTCCGCTGAGGGCCAGACACCCTCTGTGACCCTCTGCCCTCCCGTCACTACTCCCTTATCTGACCAAACAACCACTCTGCTGTGTGTGTGTGTGTTTACCAGTATGTGTGTGTATGTCCTAATGCCCTGTGCCGCCAGAGTGTGTATTAAGTATGCAAAGAAAGTCATTGAAACAAACCAAAGTGGAATAACACTAGAGCTCCCCTCAGTGGTCAGTGATTAAATGACACAAGAAAAAAGCCACGGCTTAATCTAAGCAACATGCAGTTGTGTGCCACCAGCCAGCTGGCTTTGGTAATGGGGAACAAAGCTAAACTAGGGGACCATGTCCAACATGAGGGCTGGGTTTCAGGGATCATTGTGAACACGTGAACCATACACATCATCCACTAGTCACACACACACACACACACACACACATGCAAATATCAGTACAAGAGCTCAGCCATTGTCCCTGTCAAATGGGTCAGCTTATAAAAGGGGACGGGCCCAATTACCGTAGCCACAAATACACACATAAAGTGCCTTTCAAGGGTCCGTGAGTGCTTCGGCTTTCCAATGATTATGTCCACTTTCCACACACCCAGTACTTGTTGTATACATACAAGGCCCCCCTGTGCCAAAACAGCCATCAGCCTGGACTTCTGCAGCAGCAGCAGCAGCAGCAGCAACAGCGAGTTGTGTTTTGGCTGCTTTGAAAGAGGAGAGCTTTCTGTGGTCAGAGCAACACGGGAGCGAGTGAGTGAGTGAGCAATTGGCTGGTCAACAGCTATTAGTGATACGCTCGGCTACATGTAAACACGGAGATTAGATTTGAAGAAATCGATGGGAACTTGAATCAATTTGTGATGCAATAAAGTGCAAACATTAAGATGTAGTTTTGGCCTAAACGATCCGCTGTATATGGCAGTGCGTTGAGTCGTCTCGCACCACTTCCTCCCGAGGTAAATCAATTACATTTTGCTCACTTCAATTTGCACATAACATATAGCAGAGGACAGTAGTTTATGTGCGTGATATTTCATTGTGTACTGTCAGGATGATGATTATGATGATGGTCGCACTTGTTTTTCAAATCAGTCTGTAATTACTATTAAGCCGAGTTTCTTTCTTTATTCTGGGCCGGCATTAGTGTGTCTTATTTTCACATTAAAATCAGTGAATGGGCTTCATTTTGTTCTGTGTGACTAGCACGCGTTGTAAAACTCAAATTACACACAATTAAGTGTCTATGATGTTGCAACAAGTGCAGAACATTATGTGACCCATTATGTGCTGATGGAAGATTGATTATCAACCTCCAAAATATACAGGCTAAGTTGGGATTTGAATTAAATGTATTATTATACTTATTATGGTATTGGATTGAGATTAACTATTGACCAGAAATGACAGTGTTGTGAATATGGAGGGGAAAAAGTCTGCTTTTTAATCTTCAGAGAAGACTTGCATATCACAGATGGTGCAAAGATACATTGGTGGAGTAATGGTGCCCCCTTGTGACTGAAACGCCAGCTCAGGGCGTGAGCCACGTGTAACAACAACACTATTTTCCACAAAGAGACATAAAAAGAGACTGTATGTAAAACTGTGCAAAATCAGGCTTTATTTCTTTTTTTTTCTTCCTCCTGCATTCTCACCTTTCATAATAATCACAATCACCATCATCATCATCATCATCGTCCGTCATCAACATCGTCTTTGAAAACATCACTCGCCAGAGACGGGGAGCGAGAAAATAAGATTCTCAAAGAGACTCGTAGCTCCAACGTCTTGGCAAAAAAAACAAAAAAAAACAAGACATCAGTTGTTTGAGCAGTCCTGCAACACAATGAGTCAACTGTACACCTACATCTCCTTCTTTGAAGAAAAAAAAAAATAACACCTCTGTGAGTCCTCCCCGTGTCCTTATTTACAGTTCATTCTCCTTCTGAGTGTCAAAGTCCATTCAGTAGTCAAGGGTTTTTAGTTCCAGGAAACAGTGAAAGCCCATATTAGTAGATATAATTAACTTGTTGTTGGATATTATAGTTGTCCTGGCTCCATGAATCATATTTTCCCCCCCCTTCTTCTCCTCCAGTGCGTCCACTGCAGGTCCAAGGAAAGTCCATTTTCTCCAGCTTAGGCAAACGTTGAATAAGTGCAATGTCCAGTATAATGTCAAGAAAATACAAACCCACACATACAAACATACATACGTACATTACATGACTAACTGATAAACTTGATTAAGCTATACAAGGTTGCCATTCTCCGTTTTGAAACCAGGGAGCTGCACATTAATTTACCTCAGGTGTTTTGTTAGGTCAGGGTGGAGAGGACGTGAGCTCACCAGATGTCAATGATTCTTTTTTTTTTTTCTGTACAGTTAATTTTGTAACTTGTGAATCTGATGAGAATTGTTATTCACACACAAAGGAATTTATTCCAGAATAATGATAACAAGTGATAAGTGTCTACTTGAACAAACTGGTTTTTCACTGTATGAAAAATATCAAGCTGCTCAAACCTCTCTAGTACACGTAGCACCAGATACCAGTTTTATTGTAGGTGAGTGCCATGTTTCAGCTTCTCTAAAAGAATAAATTAAAAAAATAATACATAATTGTGAAATTAAAGCGATAGTAAGTGGAACACAAGTTAATCCAAAATAATGAATTACAAGTATCTAAAAATAGGAAATTAGGTGGGCGATAATTTTTCAGAGAAATCAGTTGGTTGTAAAAGCTATTTTTAATGGCAGGGTCTGAACAAGTATATGAAGAAATTAAGGACATTTTATGACCTTTCTTATTATTATTTAACTTGTTGTGTTAAATGTCTCTCCAGTCAGATGAAAGTTGAGGGGATTTTTTTTTAAATTATTATTTGAAAAGCCCTAACCCTTCAGTCATAAACCTGTAAAAATGACAACGATATTTATTTGATAGAGTTTGTGTTTTTACATGTGTAATCAAAGTGCCTATAGTTTATGCAGCTTCAAGCAACACCTTGCTCACTGGATTCTGGCAGCTTCATCCAGGGGACAAGGACTAAAGGACAGAGCAGTACCTGTACCACAGATAATTATGTCGCAGACCTTAATTCGAGACATTAATGAGTGAAAATTAAAAGAACGGATCAGAAACGATGCCTTTATAAACACAGTAAGGGAACTATGCATGTGCATGTAAATCCAACAACCACAGAGGGATTTGTTGTTTGGAATGATTCTTTTTTCTTTCTTCTTTTTTTTTTTTTTTAACTAGAAATTCACAAAGAGAAAATATAATTACAGATCATTAAGATCTGTATAGGTGGTAAATGTCATAAACTGAGAAACGCAGACTGGCGTTGACCAAGCTACACGCGGACGGACAGTTAAATAAACATGTAGTGTGTAACCGATGAAAGAATAGGAACAAAACAAGAGAGACGGACCAAGAAAAAAAAAAGACTCTAGACATAATAATGTGCTGAAGAGCTCCCTCAGTCGCTTCATTATCACGCCTGTGGTCGTCTTGTCTGAACATTCGCTCTCTCTGCCTGTCTGCCTGTGCGCCTCCTCCAGAGAGACAAATCCATCTATGTGTCGCTGGTGAATCTCCATTAGCTGGAGTAGATCTGAGTCCCAATCACACGCATGATCTCCTTCTGAACCTTTGGCTCCTGGGTGTTGATGTTGGCATCCCCTACTTGGCCATCTTCATACCTGTGCAAAGAAAATACATACAGATACAGAAAGCAATATTTTATTTGTTGGTATAAGGGGCCCAGATGAATACAGGATTCTTATTATTATTATTATTCATCAGCCAGTGTAGACTCATCTAGTTGTTTTAGTACATAATTGGGCTCCAAACATTACCTTAAAACACCATGAGCCACAAATGTGGAATGGTCACATCAATCAGACGTGAGCACAATAAATTCATGACCGCTTTAAAGTGATTAATGAGTGATGAGGGACAACAGCAGCAGCAGCAGCATCTAGTACAATCTGTTATTAAACAGCAGTTTAACAGGTGCAACTATGCAACTCCAGTAATGAGCTTCATAATTTAAGGGTTGATGATAATGAGTTTAGTTTAACCTTCTGCCTTGTTGATGCGCCCAGTCGTAATCAGGCATACATTTTGTGAAGTCGACGAAGGAGTTAAAGGGCTCGGGGAATACTTACACAAAAAAGAAGCGAGTACAGACGTGGTCGGATACCGGACACACCCAGATGTTCCCATGTTTCTGCAGATCTTTAGATGTGATAACTGTGTAAAAACAGAAGTCAAGGCTTTAAACTCATCATCCTGATCGATGCACTCTATATTAATCTGTAAGTGTTTTCCCCAGGACACATATTTTACATATTAATACATTGGCCACTTTGATTTAAAGGAGCTGTTTGTATGAATAAATAAATATATAAGAAAAATAAAATGAACATGGTATTTCGTCAGAGATTAGGGAAACAAATAATGGCTTCACTGACAATGGTACAGCCTGTATATTCACAATTTAAAATCTAATTACCAGACTATACTGGATTGCCAAACTATCTGGCAACCTTTTGTCTCTGGGGAGTAGGGCTAAAGGTAAACGCTCTCCAACAGTTTAAATTTTGATCGCAGTGCCCGTTTTAAACTCAAGAAATAACCACATTATACATAATGGGATTTTTTCATTGAATTGTGTTCACAGAAATCGCTTAATTAGTATGAATAATAGTTAGTATACATATTTATTTTTACATTGTATGTTTTTATTACAAATCACAATATAATAATCAAATACATGTATGTGCTCGTGCTCTTACCTTCGCACAGAGCGATGCAGTTCAGGTTTCGACTCTGAAGAAACCTTGATTGTATCGGACGGCTCTGTTGACAAAACAGACGACAACAGTGTTAACGGTGACGATCAACAAAGCTGCTGCAGTAATTACAATAATCTAAGCGAGCTGAGGGTAACAATTAGACATAGCGATTAGAAGACATCTCACTGTAAACGAAATGCATGCATGCCTATTGAATAACAGCTCTCACCTCTGAATGGACCTATGTCTCTGTCCTTTATTTATATATCAATCTATAAAGCAAGTTGCGTCTGTGTGTCTGTGACGGGCATATCTCGCTGACCGTTAGTCAGATCGCCCTAAGACTTTGGATATAGGTTGAGCATGGCCCGATGGTGTGCATCCTTGATTTTCAATTTTTGCTGATTTATCACGCTACACCAGGCAGGCAGCGGCTCATCAGCAGCAGCTGCGCTGTCTGGAGCAGGGAGGTTGGAGTGAATGGGCTGTCCTCACTGTGGGCGAGACATTTGCACGCGGTTCACCGCACTGTTATACTGAAACGTCGAAGTCGTTTCCATGTCCATTCACCAATGCGCGAGCACATGCTTATTTTGCATTAGCATGCTACTACTTTCCGGCTTACTTGGCAAACCTGTTTCCAAAGGTAAGCTAGCGAGGCTACAATTAGCATTAGCATAGGGCTAACATAATGCAAACGCTTTTCGATTAGCATTAGCGTAGCTAGCTGTGTAATGCTAGATCGAAAATGAAAACATTTGCAATGAGCCAAATGCCTAATGTGCCCCATAACTGAAAAATATTCTTCAGCTCCCACTATAGGAACACATACTTCCTACGGGCACTGCACTAGTCCTCTTTGATTTTTATATACTGCTGCCCAACAATATATTACTTCTCAAATTCACTATGCATATAAGGGGTGTAGTATGTTTTTTTCTCTCACCGGTGGTATGGTGTTCATGCGGTTGTAGCGCTGCACCAGTTCATCTTTGGTGGGCATGCGGTGCTGTCCTTTCCCCATTCCTGCAAGAAAGCAGCACACAGCGCTGAGTAAACAACTCTCCATCAGAATGACCCGACCTCGAGTCAATTATGCTGTGCAAAACTCTTCCTCTAATGGTCTCGAAAGTCTATTAAAGATAAATTATTGCCCGCAGTGCTAACCTTCATATGACGTTTACTGGTGCAATAATACTACTGAATTCTGCGTTAAAAAAAAACTGAGCTGCCAAATGAATTTCAAAAATGTAGGATCATAAACAAAATTGGGCACAGCAAGTATGGCTGTTAGCATGTTTTATTAGTAAGAAGCAGCTTGAATGCACAATTGTACAATTACCTCTATTGTTTTGATAATGTGCAATCTTACACATTAATAAACTTAATCTTCAGTCCGGAGCATTAATTTAAGTATTTCATACCCATTGCTAAAGTTGAGAAACCATTGACATAATGGCAAGGTGGGCCCTGCTGACAAACATTATACTATTTTATAGGATTAGAAACCCAACCTGAATTTGTGTTTTGGTAGAAATGCACATGTATGGTGTTTTAGGGTTTGGTTTAAATCGTGACCAAACCCTGACCAACAAAAAGAAAACAATGGAAATACAAGAGCACTCAAAAAGCGCAGACCTCCACCAAGGCTTTAACACTTTGTCATCTGCGTTTTACTTCCCAACACCTGACATTGGGATCGACTGGACTGAGAAGATTTTCTGGTTCTGTATAGACCTTACCTGCTTAAAACTAGTATTATTATTATTGAATTGCCACCAGATCAGGTCCAATTGAAACCATTCTTGCATACACATACCAAATTTCATTCTAATCCAGTTTTTTGAGTTATGATTTTACAGTTTTGCCCATTATAAGAAATAGGGATTTCTTGCAAATATCACAATGTTTTGTGAAGTCATCATTAGGTAGACTATTACCAAAATTGGGTGATCATCACAAAAATTCATTTTTTTATGTATCAATCAGCCAGGAAATTGCTAACAGAAAGAGACACTTACAGATAAACCCACGCCGATGAAAACATAACCTCCTTGGCGGAGGTAAAGAAAATAAGTCAATCAAAACACCCCAATCCACTAAAAGCCTATTTGCATACAGCTACAACAATGCATGGTATGGATAGGTGGAACACAAGTTTAGGGGCCCAAAGCCCAGCACCCAAAATGGACGTACGTGTACAACACAGTGCAGCACAACAGAGACGATAACATGAGCAGTTCTCACATGTGAAAATGAAATATTCCAGGATGATAAGCAGGCCATGTCACACACAGAAAACACTTGTTAACCAACATGGCGTAAAAAAAAAAAGAAAAAAAAAAGGAGGGCCGTCGGGGCCTGGGTGATGAGGAATGAGCCGTTCCTACCTGAGTATCCAAAAGATATGCTGGAGATGGGGCTCAGATAGATGCCCTTTCCATATGCTGCCCCATGCAGCTTGGGTAAGAGCAGGAAGGAAGGATTGAGTCACCGAGCAGTGGCACAACACAACTTCACATACACACATGGTATACGGGAGTACGCTCATATACAGAGCAACACGCACCAGACACAGTGTACTTCAATCATCGTAATTCAGTGATCTACCGTAATCTTTCTGTACATGTGACCTGGCAAAGCTCACTACAAAGCAAACTGAAGACACACACACACACACACAAATAATCCAAAGATGGGGTACAGCAAAGAGCTGGAGAAACAAAAATACGATAGTGATCTCCAACAATCCGCACAATCACAATTTGTGAATGAAATGTTCAGGTAATGCAAGGTATGCTGTGAAGTCAGAAATGAGACAACGGGGGCTGGTTTGAAGATGCAATATGAGGATGATTGACATCGATGAGCGTTCACGCAAGGATGTCCAATATGGAGAAAACAGTACGCCCGCAGGTGTGACATGAAGAACCAATTGAAGGAACAAAGACAAAAATAGTTTGGGAATAAAATAGGAGGAAGATGGCGGTCAGGATGTGACAAATCGGGGGAGAAATCAAAAGGAACGATAGACGATAGACTGGTGTGATGATGGCTGGCACACCACCACCTTCTCCTCCTCCTCCTCCTCCTGTTGAACACAATGGCCTGTGGGGAGTGGGAGTCGGGCGTCAACGCTCAAGGTGAAATGGAGAGGAGAAAGAGGAGGCAGACGAGCGCTGAGGCGAGATCAAAGATTGAGAGTTCAAAAAAAGTTGGAGAACAAAGGCGGCACAAATGAGGCACGTCACCATGATACAGCACTCACGGCCAGCACTGACGTTTCACAGATCCTTGAGATTTCAGATTCGTGTTTAATCTATTTTCAAAAACATGAAAATCCAAGCTGCAATTACCCGCCGCATTGTTCTCACTAGCTCGCACTTCGTCTTTTCTTGTTTTCTTAATTTACCTTTTGAAAAAAAGTATCTTTTCAAAAAGTGCAACACCATCCTTGGTTGATCATCGTTAGACAGATGCAGGAGAACAAGGACACATTTGGAAGAAATGCACGTTTTCTGTCCTCAAGTGGTCTTGATCATTCCAATTTGTGCAATCATTTATACCCATTTAATGATCTCTTCTATGACCTGAGGCAAATTTTTGACCCAGGTCTAAATAAATAACACGTGGTGCCACTTTATTTACTTCCTCGTTCACTGTAAGCACATGGAGCGTGTCCTTTGCATCCTTCAGATTTAGACCCATCCTACTTAATGCTCTAGGATATTAACCCCTACAGGACACACAAGGCAGCCTCCTGACAGCACAGCTGACACCACAGTCCCCTCCGTTTGTCCCACAATGGGAAGAAACGTGCCGTCTGCTGCTGTCGGAGAAGGAGACAGAGAGCAGCCGACATTAGGCCGGGCAAATCTCTCAGTGTGCCCTGCTCGCTGTGGTGCCAAATGCAACGCTGCTGAAAAGGGAAGCTGGCATCCATTAACTGCAAAATGAATGACCCGGACGACGAGCCTGCTCTAACCAAAAGCAGGTTTACTGTCCAAGAGGAGATGCATCATAAATTCCAGCCAACTGTCAGGGTTACGTACCTGTAGTTTTGTATAGGAGGCATTGACTAGTCCATTCCTCAGAACAGAGTGCCAGTTCTCTATATGGGAGCCACTAGAGCAAGTAGAGAGAGGGAGAAATAAGAAGAAGAAAAAAAAAAGTCATAAAATGAAGTGTAGTGTAATATGTGGACCTCTGACGTTTATTGGCCAGAACCATGCTTTTCAAGAACACTCGTAAAATCGTACTGGTGCATTTTATCTTGTGAGCTCTAATTCATTGTACGTTCCTTCCACAAAAGAATGTGAGAAATTAGGTGTTTGAAATCTAATTGAATCAAATAAAAGCAGCTTCATGAAGGAGAGGCAATTAATAGTTTAAGTGGTGATAGAGCAGTAACAGATCAGCAAATGGTCAAATACTAAAATGCTATTCATTATTTGTATATGGTATCTACAAAACATTATGATTATTATGATATTACTCTTGTGAAAAGAGTACAGAAATTGATGTATTACGTTTGCACTATAGCGGCACTACCTTTATAATCTCTATTTATTTCATATATTGCACATCACGGTGTTTTCTAAAACCTAGAACTTGAAATTCATGAGGGGCGAGACTGAAAGATTCAAACGTCGCTACATTCAGTCTACTCTATTAATGGATGTATAGCATTTGTGCAAAGACTTTCTGTACGCCAACATCCTCCAACGTCAAATCATTTAGCATTTGGCATACAGTAGGGATGCACAATATTATCGGCACGATATCGGTATTGGCATATATTAGCTTTAAATTTGTATTATAATTTTATGTATATCTACATTTGCACTAAGCAAAATATTATGTTCATGTAACTACAGAAGAAACTAAATGGCTTCTGCATTTGGGTGCTGGGAAAAAAAAACCTATATGTACAGTATTGGTATCGGTTATCGGCCCAAGCACTCCAGATATATCGGCATAAAGGATATGGGCAAAAAGTCCAACATCGTCAATCCCTATAATACAGATTATTATTATACAGTATACATTTTTAATCTGTGTATGTTTTCTTTCTTCCTACACCCTTGAATTGTATGAATAGTTCATTGATTATCTTCTCAATCTCCCCAACTGTCATTTAATATATATTACAATTTTGATACCATTTTAAGTACTAATCAGAGAGACTGCTAACACTGTTCCATGAGTGGGTTGCACCCTGGAAGTGCCCAGATAGGCCGTGTGTATCTAAAATATTCAGCAGAGCCCCATCTGCTACAGTACAAATGTCAAACTTGCAGTCATCGCTGGCTCCGAGTGCTGGCTAAGCAAGGTGCTCTCCCAGTCCTGGCCACGGCTCTGCGCTGTTGTTTGTTATAGTTCCATAAAATCTAGCTGGAGTGGGCCCTCTGTCCACAACATAATGAGGGGGTGTCACTCTGACACATGCTTATGTGTGAACCACTGCTATGTTAAATGATGTATGTATTTTAGTAAGCATCATCATTAACATCATTTACAGGAGAAGTACATTACAATTCTGAATGAATTAACTATTTCAATACGTACAATGAAAACCATGTTGAAAGCATGGGATCTGCAAAAGTGCAAAGTGGACTCACTGGAAGGCGAAGGTGCTGCCGTATAGCTTCTTGGCAGTGCGAAAACGAGCCTCCTTAGCCGGGGGACTGCTGAGCAGCAGGAACTGATGGGAGGTGTGCATGAATTTCAGTTGCTATACCACAATGAGATCACACGGGACGAGTAAGAGCCCAAGAGAGAGAAGGACAAACAAAAAGAGAGAAAAATTGAGCACTGACCATCAAACAATGAGGCAACACCATATTTAATAAAGGAGACTTGAGGGGATGTCCCTCTGGTGTCCTACCCTACTGAGAGGCAGCTTAACGATATGCGACCTGTTACTGGAGATAATCCTGCAGGTAGAAAGAAAGAAAGAATATATTATTAGATTCATTTTGATTCTGACTATATCACATAGAAATATTGCTATTGTTCACATACACAAATAAATCAACTTTTAGTATAATGTTCCGTCTACTCACCACTGTAGCAGGGGATGGGCCAAAGGGTCCAGTTTGTCCATCTGTTTCTTTATCTCCAGATATGAGCCCTAAGAAAAGCACACAATCCACATGTTGTTGTCAGATGTTTTGTTTCTGGTTTGTGATTAATGCAGTATACCTGTGTAGATCTTCATGCATCAAAGTGGAAGCAGATACTGTCACCATGATCACTAGACAAAGCCAGCAACCATGCAGTTTAGCACTACACTCCAAAAGGGTCCTTCTACAAGGGCTGAGGTTCTACCTGGAACCATTTGCTTCTGAAAAACCCTTTCCCGAAGAAAGGGTTTGTCAAGGGTTCTTGGTAACACTAATGGTTCCAGTAAGAACCATTTTGATCCAGAGAACCTTCCCGAATAAAGGGTTTTAAAAGGGTTCTTGGTGGAACCCTCCAAAAGGGTTCCAGGTGGAATCTTTCTACCTGGAGCCAAAAAGGGTTCTCCTATGAGGACAAGCGGAAGAACCGTATATGGTTCTACTTAGCACTTTTATTTCTAAAAGTGTATGAGGGAAAAGACTAAATACAGGACTTTATAATCAACAGTCTACGGTGGACACATATTAAGAATCTCATAGCTTTACAGATCTCAATGATCCTTCCCTTCTTCCCCTCCCATCTCCCACTCGTACCTGGGTCATTTCCCGGATGGACATGACACTGTCCAGTGCTTTCTGCAGTCTCTCATAATTCTTCTTCTGTGTTCATTGGTTGAGCCAATCGTCATTGTATGCAATGAAAGAGGGAAAAACATACAGACGTTAAATTACTAATCGAGGTTTGAAACGAATGTCGCACATTCCTCAGGTGAACAGCGACAGCACGGGTGAGGTCAAATACTGGTACATGTATTGACACGGTGAGTAATCATGATTCAAGCAGAGGGAGTGCTGACCTTTGGGTTGAAGGCCAGAGTCTTGGGATCATTGGGATCAACAACTGATGGGTAAGGTTCAAAGATGATGCTCTTACGGGGAGACTCGAGAGCAGCACGACACATGGCCACAAGTAGGTCCACCACCTGGGAAGACAGATTTTACATAATTGCATTTCCTGCCTTTAGACGATGCATATGTGAAACATGTAAGGAACAAATAATCAGAAATGCAAAACATTGTTGTGTCTCCCTCTGGAGCATCAGTGTTTGACTGTTGTGTTTTGTTGTGCTCTTACTTTTTTTATCTAAAACATTTGGGAAATAACAGTCAATTACTGCGCTGTGATTTATTATCCTTTAATATCTATCTGTTGTGTTGCAGTCACCTCTGCGCCGGTGGCCACTTCCTCTGCAGCTCCGGACATCACACCCAGAGTGTAAAAGGAGAACACACACAGCTCTCTGGTGCACACAGCGGGCTACATTAACACACCCAGACAAAGAATTATGTACATTAGAAACCTGCACGGAAATTAATAAATCCTCCCACACGTAAAATGTCAGGAAAAGGTTGGTTAGTGTTTCTTTTTTTCTTTTTTTCGGCTATGTTACCTTCAGCATGGATCCATTCTGAAAAACATGCTGTTCGTCACACACCACGCAGTACTCATTGAGTGTGGGGATCCTCTGCTCTGAGTACTTCATTATCTGTCAGGAGAAAAGCACAGTGGTGTTCCCACCTCCAGCACTGCTGTATATAGTGGCAGAAGAGTAGTAACAAATTACAACTTTTCTAGCAGGCACAAACATGCAGTGTTGGCCCCCCACTCCCTTTGCAGATGCACAGTCTATAACATAAACACCCAATAAACTCGGGCCACAGGTTGTGAGACAGGATGTAATTGTCTTGTGTTTACAAAGGATATGATGTACATTTGCTTTAAGTGAACTCGCATCTCCTCAGGGTCTAACCTGCACTAAGAAGCCATACTCCAAGGTAGGGATGTTCTTGCAGTGGCCGCCCGCCTGGGATGAGAAAAACAATTCAATCAGCTGCCTCGTGGTAATCTGCGCTGGGGCCCTGGCCGCCGGGACAGCCACAGTCTGATGAGTCAAGTGAAGACAAAGCATTATGGGAAACGGCGCAGCAGCCATGGAACGGTAGGGGCAGGGAAAAAGCTCAAGTGGGAAGAGTGCAGATGACAGGTGACTGAGCAGAGGGTCAGAGTGGGTCACAGTGGATTAAGACAGACAAGAGCAATATACAGTTCCATCAAAACAGCAAATAGCTCTTTCCTCACATTTAGCACAATCCTTAATGACACTGAACCCATTATGATTGAATCAGTATCACCAATGTTACAATTTGATCCAAGTAATGCAGTGTTTTCTATCCAACTAAAGACTCCAAAAACAACAACGCTAAACTAAGGTCTGTGGTTTTACAGCTGCACAATCGTCCCGTTGGGCACTGACCTGGCTGTTTGGGGGATAGCTGAACAGTTCCCCTTTAGGATTCTTCATGGTACAAGAGATGGAGCGGTTCATCAGGCGGGTCACTCTCAGCTCAGGGACACTCAGCTTCCCTTTAATAACTGTATCTTGGATCAGGGGAAAACTTGGAGACCTGTTGAACAGCAAGACACAAAACATGTGCATCACGTGTCATCATTCAAATATCTATGAGGCAATGCTAACATTGCGATCTTTATTCTAAAAGCGGTTACATTTATTATTACATTAACAATTCAATACATAATAGCATTTCAGCTGGTGCTGATTTTGTTGATTTTGTTGACTTTCCTTCTTCTCAAGCTTGATACAGAGATACACTTTCATTCTGAGCCTTGACTTGAGAACAGGGTCTGTCCACTGCCATAGCTTTGTGCCACAATATAGTTTACAACTGATGAAGAGAAACAGCAGCATTGCGCTAGTAAAGCAAGATGATTGCAGGCAGAAGTGAATTTTACAGCTCAAAAAACCCCAGGCGCTCAGCATTAAAGATAAATGCTCCTTGGCCCCGTCTGCCCTTGCGCTGCTCGTGTATACAAACAAATGCTCCCTCGGTCAGGCGTGATAGTATTGCTTGGCAGAGCCCGTTTTCAGATGACGGACGCGGCATACAAATAATATTATTTGTTTGGTTTCTGTTCACTGAGACCAAACAAAGGCAGAAAAATAACAACAACAAAATAAATCCCCCAAAGTTACACACTGCAGCTTTAATTGTCAGCGATATTTGCAAAAACTCTGTAGCTTTAACACAGTGAGCTCAGTCAACCTTGTATTATAATGGTCATAAAGTAGGTCATTTTATATTGACGTATACTGTATTAAAGAAATGTGGTCACTCACAAGAGACTGACAATATTATACTAAATCATATTACAAGAGCCAGTGTTCACTTCCACCATCACTGTTGGACTTTATCCGTGTTCCCTCTTGATATGTGACTTCTGTCAAGTCATGACAATGTCAAGATGACCTAATGGTTAGTGAGGCCGACATCGACTGAGGACCCATAACTGTAAAATCATCCTGAAGTGAGACCGAAGCCAGGAAGATTGCTTCCCCCTGGAGGAAATTGTTGAATTTAAGTCAATCTGCACCTTGTGCTGTGTCATAGCGTCCTTGACATTGCTCATCATCTTTGTTATGCCTTACCTTTTCACAGACACACCTTCATCACTATCTTTGATTGCACTTATGACCAGATATAACACTGACTGAGCTGCATCAGAAATCCCCTGTCTCTTTAAAACAGCTTGCTTTTAAGTACATTAAATCCTATGTTGCACATTCCCAGTGTAGATGTCACAAAGATGACAAAGAAAGACACACAGACAGAGACAGGATGATGTTAAAGTAAATATATATACTGTAACTGCTTAAAAACTGTACTGTTGTGTGATAAATACATTTATATTAATCTACAGAATTTAGAAATAAATATACTCTAGAAACATTTATCATGTAATTGCTCATGCAGGCCAGTCAGAGGCATTCATTTAAAATGGGACAGGTTTGATATGATGACAGAGTGCAGAATGGCAGTGCTGCTGAATCATTTTCCCTCACAACCAAGATGGCTGCCTCTGCTGAATCACTTCTGAAGAAGAACTGCTGTACACTGCAGTCTGTTTACATTAAAATGTCACATCATTGCACTAATTAGCGTGTAAATCTGCCCGTTGACCGGCGATATCACTCCAGTGAACGTGAAAGTAAACGAGGGGGGTTCCCAGACTTATTCACAAATGCAAAATGTGCCCGGCAAAGGCAGGCTGGCATAAATTAGGGCCAATGATGAATGCAGCGATGATTTTTAAGCATCACTATCAAAGCATCATAATGAGGAAATAAATATGTCCATGTGGGACAAAATGGCCTGTATCATTTTCCAGATATTGTCAAAATATGATCACGTGTTGCATCCGTACTTCTGTCAACACAGCACAGAGAATACAATGAGAGACCTACTTGGGTATGGGGGAGAAGATGCTGAGCCCTGCACGGAACTTCTTGATGGTCCCCCCGGCTTTGAACCAGCTGTGCCTCTTCTCCTGCTGAGCCTTGAGGAACTCATTACTGAGGTGCTTCCACTGCTGTGAGGTGAACGTGCTCAGGATCCTAAAGTGTTACAAAACAGTCAAGCAGGTGGGAAAAAAAAGTGAGCAGAACTGGCTGAGCTTCTGGTTTTTCAGTAGTGTGCATTGTTATCTTGTGTAAGTGGACCGGGCCAAGTACAAGATTACAGGACTAAACATTAAATATTCATGCATGATTCATCTATTCTGTACATTGTTTGGTGGTTTCTATTTCTCACGCAAAACTTCTGAATTTGCACTGTTATTTTGTTTATAGGAAACTGAGGTTAACCCTTTTCACCGAGCGTATGGTTTCTAAAAAGCTGAGAAGTTGCACGTTAAGCATGTGGTTATTATGGTAATTTCGCTCGTGCTGTTTCAGGAAGCAGGAGAATCAGCGTCTTTGTCGCCAGAGAGATGAGAGTGGGAAGAACACCTGCACGTAAATATAGTTTCCATTTTTCGGGCCTGTTTTGCACATTGAGAGACATAGTCTTAAATAATGTTTCTGTAAATATGTTGTATACTGTTCCGATTTCAAATTGAACACACACAATGTGTGTTTTTCTAAGTATTTTTTTTTGTTTTTCTTCATTTTAAAGGTGTATTATGTAATAAATTTAAAGCAACTGGCCATAAAATCCTCCTAATATGTCACAGAAACTCAGGAATAATATTCATATAACATCCTGAACTCATCAACAACAACAGTACAGCCAAAATATTCACATTAAAAAAAAATCTTTTGCAGACCGCTAATCATGTTTATGTTTTGAAACCATGTTTTGGCATGTGGCGCCACCTACCGCCGTCTACCGAGTCTCAGCTGCCGAGCAACCACGGGTTGCCAGTTACGTCTGAGCTACGAAAACGAAACCTAAAAGACCAAGGTATTTTGAATTTGAGTGTCGTAACATTACATATGGCGCCTTTAAATTGTTAAAACTGTAAATTGTAAGTACTTCTGGAAAAATGGACAAAAGCACTTACTCACAGGACATTTTCTTGGCCTTTTATGGTTAAATTAAGTTAAAGAGAAAAAAGTCCAGGGGGACATTTTGAGGGTTAGGTGTTAAAGGGTAAACTCGTGAAATCTTCAGTGTGTGAAATCGCAATGAAGGGTGATGGGGGGGGTGTTACACATAATAAATGACATAACTTACTTTTTGAGCTGCAGGCCCAAGCTGAATCCTTCTTTATTGGAGGGCTGGAACACTTCTACTGACGGCTCTGAGTGGAGATGACTAACATTATTACAAAGTGAACAGATTCACACTTTTCCTCTATCATACTGTCTTTCACTCTCCCTCTCGTGTAGCACATAGTGTACTCACCTCCCACGCTCAGTGAGTAGCACACATATCTAAAGTCCCTCCCAGAAAACCAACATCCACACTGACATCTTTTACTCACCAGGTCCATCGAGGTACTGAGAAAGAGAAAAGCGCAGTCTCAGAATAATGGGCTCTGTTCTGATAACTTTCCAAGCTGTCGCAACCTCCTCCTGAGTCAGACACACACACACACACACACACACACACATACACATACACATACACATACACACATACACATATGCAGAGTTAGGACCCTAATTAAGGCCATTTCTCATTATATAAATAAGTGATGAGCGCATGCTGCATAATAAATGATGTGTTACTTTGCAAAATGTCATTAGAATAGTAATGGGCAAAGATGGAGGAGGCATGTGCACAAGAAGAATAATGCCGACTCACATCTAAGAAACCGATGTTAATGTGAAGATCGATGTCCACATCATCAATGGTTCCATACTCTCTGTTCAGGGAGACAACAAGAGATACAGCCTATTTATCAAAAGTAAGGAGATGCAGCACACTCTTTTGCCTAATTAACCCTTTAAGAGGAAAATACTGTGTATTGTTCTTGTTTTCACCAGATAGTGAGTACATATTATAAATTAATGTGTACTCTTTGTACCTCTCCTTTGTGTATTATACTTTATAAAAAAAAAATATGTTGCATACAGTTAGTGTATGTTAACTTGTATATCTTTGTGACGACCAAAAAAATATATTTTGGCTTCTCCTTGCATTTTGCCACACCTTAAAGCGTGTATTGGTCGCTTTGTGAGGACCAACAATTGTGTAAAGCATACACTATTAGAAATAAAAGTGCTGAGTAGAACCATATAAGGTTCTTCGGCTTGTCCTCATAGGAGAACCCTTTTTGGCTCCAGGTAAAGGGTTCCACCAAGAACCCTTTTAAAAACCCTTTATTCAGGAAAGGGGGTTTTAAAGGGTTCTCTGGATCAAAATGGCTCTTACTGGTACCATTAGTGTTACCAAGAACCCTTGAAAAAGCCTCTCTTCAGGAAACAGTTTTTCAGAAGGAAAATGGTTCCAGGTAGAACCTCAGCCCCTGTACAAGGACCCTTTTGGTACCCTTATTACTAAGAGTGTAAGGAGTGAGGAATTTTGGCTGGTCCTCACCTCTTTAAAGGGCTTTTTGGGGGCTAGGGAATGGATTATGTCTAATCTGAGGGTCTTCACTATGAATGAAGAGCAATCGTGCGTGTGTGTGCGTGTGCGTGAGCGTGAGCATGTGCGTGTGTGCCTCATACCTGACAGAGACAGCACTGTCAGTGTAAATGTCTTTCACTGCCTCAATGTCTGCATCCAGTTGAGGGTGACGGTACAGGTCAGCGGCACAGCTCCCCTGCAACAAACAGTATATATTTATCCAAATGTGGTCTGTTTTTTTTTTGTTACACACAAGTAAATAAACACAAATATTTATAAAAAAAAACAAAAAAAACCTGTCCTTGCTTAATCGGTCTGGTTGGTGTGAGTGAAGATTCCAACTTAGAGTAGTGTACAGTTTTATTGTTTATTTTTAGCAGTTGGTTCTCACCATGTATCTGTTACATTTAGCCATTTAAAAAAAAGCAACTGTATTACTCAGTTCAAACTTAGCAATTGAATTAAACTTATGTTTCTACAACAATTTGAGCTGCTTTCAGCTGAATAAGCAAAATTTGCGCTTTATTCCTAACCTTGAACCATAGTCCTTAGCCATAAAGCACCACCTCTTAACTGGTTATAGTTATATTTTTTACCCAATTCTTAGTTGGGAATACTGAGTTAGTGAATCGCTTATCATCATAATTGTTGTGACCAATGTCTCTTCCTACATTACTTAGCTGGTTCCAAAATGTAATGCATAATTTCATTCATCATCATCAACATTTCAACCTGTTTTCTATTATTCGACAAGCTATTGCTTATTATTCTAAATGTATTCTTTGTAGAGAATAAGATAAAAGTAACATTCAGATACGTGCACCATCATTGTTACTACCAGTGACAACAACCAAATCTATCTTCTTCGTTTCACAGATTCTCATGGTTTTTGACATAAGATGGTTGTAAAATAACTGAATTATCTTTTACAGGATGTCCAGTTCAGCGTGGCTTATAATTCAATAGATCTGGTCAGCATTAGTCATCAGCTGTGACGCAACACCAAGCACATCTTATGTCAGCAATAAAATCAGACAGTTGCATAGTTTACAATGTGCCATAAAAAGAAGACCCAAGGAAGGATAACACCGGAAGCAAATCCATATTTGTAGATCACAGTTTAATCTGGTTACTTCTATAAAGAGCATTTTGAGTATTGCAGTCGTGATTGTTGACCCAAGTCTGTCACACATCCTCCTGGTGTCTTAACACTCATTTCCTCAGCTTCCTATGAATAGAGCAGATCCCACATTTTCGTCCTTATCTTCTCTCCACTGCTTTTATGTTCTCTGAGTGCATAGAAATGAGCTTTAAGCCCCTGACTGGATTTAAATTTCAATCACAAGTCTTGGAAGATAACAGTAAAAAAAAAGGGATGACTAACAGATTAATATCTCCATTTGGAAGTGAGGCACTGAACTTAACGAGATGAAATGATACATTAAATGGTGGCCATAGAAAAACGGATTTGATAGGTTTGCTTGTGATAAATGCTTAAGCTGGCGTAAGGTAGTAGCACTAAAATAGTACTGTGGCTCCTTGAGAGAATATGTTAAACTTTTATTCCCAGGAGCTGATTCATACTTCAGTGTAAAAAATTATATTTGACAGTTTTCTACACATACACATTTCTATTTGCATCAAAGACCCAGAACCCTGATATATGCATCCTAATGCAAAAAGGCATCAGGACGGACATTTTGATGTCTCATCTTGTACTGACCAAACTGCAGTGAAAAAGTGCTGTCTGACTTATTGACCTCCGCCATGAGATGTTTTCGCCAGTTTGTTTGTCTGTTTTTGTCTCTCTCTTAGCACATTACTCGAAAAGTCATGGACAGAAATGTCCCCAATGGGACCAGGAACAAGTTACATTTTGGACGTGATCCGTACATGTGGCATGTTGTATTTTGTAGGTTACTGAGCTGCCCTGGTGGAGGTCTGCGCTCTCCGAGTGCTTTTCTAGTTGTCTAGTACCACCATCAGTTTAAAATGATGTAAAATGACTGGTTATTCATGTTTGCAAGAAGGTAAATAAGTTGTGTCACCATCGGTTTAATATGAAAAAATATATCATAATCTATATAACAAAATAGTGATAACACTTTTTATTAAATCTGTTGTATATCTGCTTTGGTCTCTCTCTTCTATCTCTACCTCACCTCCCTCTTGTCCTCTCTCTCCCCCCTTTCTGTCCCCCACCTTTCCTCTGTCCCCCATTTTTCCTTTCACCCCAACCAGTCGAGGCAGATGGCTGCACATCTTAGAGTCTAGTGCTTAGTGCTTGCTCATTGTGTGAATTGTTGGGTTTCTCTGCTCTCGATAATGATGCTGTCAATGTACAGTGACTTGAGATAATGTATGTTGTGATTTGGCAGTATAAAAATACAATTGAATAATTGAATTATAATCCACAGATTAAAATTATACATATTTATCAGGCTTGAATAATACTATCATCTCTGAGTTAGAATGAACACCTCTGCCTCAACAGGCTGCTCATGGCTCTACAGATATGTTAGTATGTTCTTCTTGTCAACATTTTACAGTTGAGAATAATAATAATAATCTTATCCATAACAAAATCCTAATGATGAACAAGTTTCAGCTTACTGCAATGTTTTTTTTGTTATGCAAAATTGATTCTTACTAGTGCAGTGCCCGTAGGAAGAATGTATTCCTATAGTGGGAGCCAAATAATATTTTTCACTTATGGTAATGCCTGATTAGGAAAACGTAAAGGCTGACAGTCACAAAAAAGCTAGCTACGCTAATGCTAATCGAAAAAATTAAATTTCGTGTTGTGCCTAATGAGGTTGCACAGTGTTTGTATTGTGTTAGCCCTACACTAATGCTAATCGTAGCCTCGCTAGCTTACCTTTGGAAACAGGTTCGCCAAGTTAGCCGCAAAATAGTGACATGCTAATGTGCTCGCATATTGGTGAATGGACACTGAGTTCGTCGTTTGAGTATAACACCATGTTCTGCGGTGAACCGTGTGAAAACGTCTCACCCACCACGAGGACAGCCTCTTCACTCCCACCTCCCCGCTCCAGACAGCGCAGCTGCTGCTGATGAGCCGCTGCCTGCCTGGTGTAGCGTGATAAATCAGCGAAAATTAAAATTACTCCAAAAAACTGTAGGATGCACACCATCGGGCCATGCTGCTGAACCCATATTCAAAATCTTAGGGCAATCTGACTAACGGTCAGCGAGATATGGCCGCCACAGACAGACACACAGACGCAACTTGTTTTATAGATATAAATAGATGATATTATAGATGACTGCAATGTGTTAACATTGACTAGTATCACTTCTAAAAGCACATCATGTCATAGAGATTTTAGAAGGGTAATAGCCTCCTCTGTACCTGAATGCCATACAGGAACTGCTCCGACTCATTCTCTCCGTCCGACTCCTCGTCTGTCCAACACTGGCCTTTGATGTCCTGTGGGCCCACAGAATGTGAAAAGGCCATTATTGTAGACCTGAAAGAAAGTGCACAGTCGTTCCATCATCCCTTCATCTCACATCCTTTCTCACATGTCCATATTTAGCCTCCTGATCAAGGGCATCAAAACACTGCTTTATTTAGCATCTCAAAGTGAGAGACAGGGAGGCAGGATTTATTTTCAAAAGACATGAATTCAGCCTTTAAACAAATACTCAACTGAATTAAAAGAAGCGTCCAAATTAAAAATAACTATGCCTGAACCCCAGATGTCAAGTCAAACAAATCGACAGTGCTTATGTAATATATTTAGATGAGGCAAATTAAATTTAGTCTGCATGTCCGTTAGCATTTGATCCACCACTTTCTAAATCTTCAGCAAACCATATATGTTTGAACCTGCGTAATCATACACAGTAATTACAGCGATACAATCCTGGCTGTCTTACCATTGAGTCTTGTGTTCATAGGGCTCACTCAGACAGGTTTAGGCCTTAGAACACTGCCAACCATTTCAGCCTACTTCCAGGATGAAGGAGCGTGAACAGAAAAACCAGAGAGCTCCGTCTCTCTGTCTTGCACCGTGAAGGACTGCACAACCTCGGGAGAAACAGAAAGTAGAAAGAGAATTTTTTTTAAATGTTGAAAATGTGAAACAAAGAGACCATACCCAATGATGCCATGCTTTGTAAATGGTGCCCTCCTCCTCCCCCTTTAAAATGTCTGCAATTCACCTTGCCATGTATCCTAGCAACAGCCATCTCTGCCTCAGTTCAGAGTGGCATTAATCACTGTGGTGAGAATGTGTGGGAGATATGTGCTGTACGTTTAGGATCCAGGCAAGATGTCTCCATTTCTTTGTTTTGTATTCCCCCCCACTAAATTCATTTCTTAATCCTGAAGTACAAAAGGTTGGCCGAGCTATAGAGATGTGCAGAAAAAACAACACATATGCTGATGTCAGTGCATTATTAAACTGTTGCTTTTTATGTGCCTGGCAAAAAAAAAAAAAAAAATACAACAATATTTTTGTGATGCTAAATATGCTTTGTAATTTCATGTGTGTCCATAAGGTCAGTACAATGCAACAACACTATGTTAAGTAAAATAACAAATAGATATAAATTATGAAAAATTACCAAATAAAGGAACAGTTATACTTTTCATGGATTTTTAAATATATTGTGTAAGAAAAAATACAAGGGTAAATAACATCACTGATATAACATAGGCACTAAAAGTGCACTCTGTGTTTTATTGCGGCCCATCACATTAAGCGTCAGACATGTACACAACGCATCTGATGTCATTTCAACAAGACACGAAGATGCAGATGAAGAGATGCTTATTTCTTACTTCGCAGCTACTGCAACGTCACAATGCAAATTGCATTTTGCACATTTTAGTGCATATCAAGCCAAGCACTATACATAATTTATTACACATATCAGGACCGGATCCTGAGACTGAATAGCAACATAGCTCAGCACTGTAAGACAGAATGGCTGACATAACAGTCACGCATGAAATACACTATAATTAAAGAAGCCTTAATGATCCATTTTGACTTTGCGTCAGCATTTCGATTTTTTTAGGACCATGGGCTCAGGCATATTTCTACATGTCTAAAAAAAATATCCCTTTGTTTGAAATGTCTCTTTTTATGCCGGGAATAGGCTCGCATCTTTTCCATAATCCCCCTTTCACTGAACCCAGCTCGACATGGCTTCCTTGTCATTAGTACCTCTTTCAGATTAGCTCCTCTCCTTTTCTTTCCTGTTTATGTCTGCTGCTCAGCCATGTTCTCGACCCAGCTAGCATCTACATCCCTCCACCCCCCCCCCCCCCCCCTCGCCTCGCCATCCCATGGTCTCCATCGTCGTACATACCAATAAACTCCAACCCCCCAATCACCACCACCACCACCACCGCTGTCCCCATTCCTCGTTCTGATAAACATTTAACACAAACACAGACGCATTCAGGCGGATTACCCCCTCCCCCAGTGCTCTGCACCCCCGACCCATCCCTGAGCACTTACCTCCACAGAGGATGGAGACTCGGATGCTGTCCTTGCCTCAGCTGCTCCCCCTCTTAAAGGGCGCACCTGCCTCTCTCTCCCTCGGTGGCTGTTTTCCACTGAAACGGTAGATGAGAGGAAGCCCATTAAAATGAGAAATCAGAGAAACCAGAGCCTCAGTTTCCCCCAAATCTCGAGCGTCGGTCTCTCAGTCTGTGGTCCTGTGTCTGGGAGCAAGAAATCTGGTTTGTGTGAGCCTGTGTGTTTATCTATTGCAGATCTCCTGCTCCTGCTGCTGCTGTCTTATATTTTGCCTGACAACACTGAGGGGTCTGAGCATGCTCACTGAGAACAACCAGGCCAGTCATGTGACCTGCAGCTGACTGCACTGCTGCTGAGAAATAGGAAGAAAAATGGCCCTGCTCCTGCATTAGCCTCGACTTGCATGTATTTGTTGTGTGTGTGCATGTGTAAGACACACATAGAGAGACTCTGATTCAGGGTCTATGATTGGATTATTGCAATTTTTATTTAAATTTGTCTGCGGTCTATGTGTTTAAATATTGCTGAAGAATATAAACCAGTTTATTTCTGTTACATATAAATGTTATATTTATTCCAATAATATAATTATGTTTCATAACTACCATCTGTATCCATGATACACTGTCATCGCAACTAGGTTGTAGGCCTTTGAGCTAATCAGTATTAGCTCTATTGTCTTAAGGTATCAGTAAGGACTGACATAAAGAGCGGGCAGATTAATGAGCAGGTGTTAAGCCAACTGTCTGTGCACAGGAAACCAGAACAGCTCTTCAAACATGTATCTGGGAAAACACAAAGGTCTGTGGTATATGTGATGTTTACTCATCCTATATCTATAAAGCAGCAGCATCATGCTATTTCTAGATAATCTGAAGGATGCCGATTGAAACATAAATACTGTCAACCACTTGGAAGTAATTTAACTTGTTGCACTTCCATTTGATAGCTAAATATGCACCACTGAAAATACTGTTACAGTTACCAAGTATTATTCTCATAATATAATCATGATCTAATCTTGTGCTGCTTTGGGCCTTTATTTTGAAGATCACTACCAACAGCAGTTTCACTAGGGCAGTCATGACACGCTCAGAATTGGGGCACCCTGTCTCATCTCTGTGAGATTTATCCAAGGATATTCCCACAGTGTCTTACAGTACCTCATGGCCCGCGGGTAAACGGCCATTAATGCTGACTGACAGTCTGGGGGCTTGGCCTACAGACAGGACATCTGTCCCTTCCTCTCCTGATCAGGCGTCAGGTATCCTGGAGTGGAGTGGATCCAGACAGGCTGCCAGCAGGCAGTGAGACAAAAACATGGGCAGTGGAAGCACCACAGCTGCAAACAGGTGAGAGCAAACATGTGAGCGTGAAGGAAGGAATGTAGGGTTAGAGTTATCGTAGGCAGCGAGCACACCGTAGGCCACGATGAGCCCAGAAAGAAAGCAGTGCAGGTTAAAAGTGTGTTTACAATATTAGTATTAGTCTAATCACATGCAGAGTCTGGATATTGTGAATGAACAAATGTCACTATGGCTGAGACTTTGGTTGGTATGTGTGTGTGTGTGTCAAGGACGCCTGACAGCTCCTTGGCACAGCTGATTATCAGTGCAACAGAGTCTATTATGTCTACACTGGGCACACTACCACTCTGACTGTCGTTATTGTCCATCACTAATGTAATAGCACATGTCAATAATGAAAAGCAAGACTCAGGAAGTTTCTCTCAAATGAAATGACTTTGATATCCACTCATTTATAATTGTCTACATTGGAGTGGATTTCTTTAAAACAGCCATGTATATTTTAACTTAAATTTTAAGATTTGAAAAAAAAAAAAAAAAAGCTTTGTTTTTTCTCAAATCACAATAATAATCATATTAAACTTCTTAAGACAGGGGTGTCAAACTCATTTTCACTAAGGGCCACATCAGCATAATGGTTACCGTCAAATGGCCAGATGTAACTGCCTTACAGAATAAATGTAACTAAATGTAACCAAATATAATGTAAACTAAATGTAACTACTCCGTAACATATTGGTAACTAACTTTCTGTATTTATTACTTATTCAAGTTACAAATATTATGCATTATAGATGTAACCCGGTCCGTGATGGTGTTTCTTGACAAACTAACATTTTTAAAAGTCTGTATCTGGTCGAGGCAGACCTGCTCACACACCTTCAGCATGCACTGCTTCAAAAACGCACCCTCAGAAAAAGACTTTGAAGCACGGGCGATTCTGCTGCGATCACAGTCTCAATCTCAAATTTCATTCGTCGCATGATGCATATACAATGATACACTGCGATCTAGTGGCGGAATGCCGTCACTTTGCGGCTAACGCAATCGCCATGCGTTGTGGGAAATGTAGTTTATGGTCAACGCACGCCTTAAAGCAGCATAGACCTATTTTATCACCGATTTTTAAGATCAATTAATCACTCATGGGCCACATTAAATGACGTGGCGGCCACATCTGGCCCCCGGGCCTTGAGTTTGACACGTGTGTCTTAAGAGTAAACGTGGAACAATGTGTTTTTTTTAAAGACAGGTAAAATGCATTTAATAAATATAATCAGATGTCATGTCAGTCATGTCAGTCATATAACTGTGTGAACTTAAAATGTGTCATTTTTGAAATACAAAAAAATAATGTTCCTACACATCTAAAGTTGTTACACCACCTTTTCATCGCTAGAGGGCAGTATGGACTCAGACTCTGTGGTGAGGTGCCATGAGGAATCAAGCGGCTGTGAACACAGACAGAGAGCTGTCTTTGAGGGAATTTTACTTGGTTTGTTTTCCACGTTTGTGCCACTTTTCAAACGCTTACCAGAGAGATGTCACGTGACACTTACTGTACACGACATAGATCCCGTAAACCATTTCGGCAGCCGGTGATTTGTACAGTACATCCACGATTAAACGAAAACAAACAACAACAATGTGGCAGCTTATTACACTACGTCACAATACGTGACACAGACACACACACCGGCAGCAAATGAACCCAGTAATCCTTGATAAAACCACTCGGATGTTCGGAACTACATCAACAGTCACATGTTGTGCTCATCTGATGCGTTCAAGCGCCACGATTGGCTCCTTCACTTCACCCAGCACTTCCAACCGCGTCTCTGTGGATCCTTCCGCGTCCTTTTTTCTCCCATTTCCTGATCACGCGCAAGCGTAATACTATTATATAATAATACTTGTAACTTAATACCATATATAACTTAGTACTACTTTTAATACTTAATGCACATATTTGAATAGTGGATAACATGCATGGCTGATTAGATGGGTCGGATTAAATGACATATAACACATATTTGAATAGTGGATCATATGAATGGCTGATTGGATGAGTCGGATTACATGGGCGGATAAGAAAAGCAGAGTTGCTGTGTGATTTTGTCGTGTACTGCTATCATCTCGGACGGATATGTCTCAGCATCCCTAGAAAGTAGTTCCGCGGAGTGAGTGGGTCTAGCAGAAGATCACCTTGAGCAGCCACGGTTACAGTGGTCCATTCGAGCTGCACTGACTGAAAGGTAAGGTGTGTGTCTGCAGTTTCTGCGGTTTACCAGTCACACGGACTGACCTGATAGCGTGTGAGGCTTCTGAGCTGACGTTTTACTGCGTTAACCGCTTTGTTGTTGTTTTTTTTACTACTTTTGCAGCAACATCCTGTGTACTGTTCATACCGGGTATATGTGGCTCGGTCGTAATGAACCTGTTGTCACTATTAACCACATTTTTTAATCGAAATGACATGTTTTAAATACAGTACATGTAATTTTAAACTAGCAGTAACATACGCAGATGTATAATTTACGTTCCTTGATGTCGGCACAGTGCGACATCGCGGTGGTTTCTAATGCCGGTCACGGATGCATCGATTACAGTTCTTTATAATGTATTGTATCGTTTCCTTTTTTTTTAATCGATGCGAATACAAGTCGTACAAGCGACATACACGATGCGACAAAATGTGATGGGTGAAGTGTAGAACGTTGCTGAGTTACTTCCTGTTGTGGGCGCGGGGGGGTGGTCGCTCCTCGCTCTCCCATTGGTCCGTCACCGTGACGTGTACAGAGCAGGGAAAATGTGACGCAGGATGAGAACGTGATCTGTGGCGCATCGTCTGTGGTTAACGGCAGCGTGATATGATATAAAAAAAATTATACGAATTCACCCGAGATAAAAGTCGTATTTTTTTTTATCTATCTATGTAAAACAACATGATATATATCATGCATGTATCATGTTAATTAATTGATCTGTCAGAAACACTGTTACAGCCATTGTGGTTGTGTGTTTGTGGAAATATCCATGTATATTGACTGTGATGTGCCGTGTTGCGTTGCCTCAGCAGCGTCACTGCAGTGTCGGTGCTGCTGCAGTGGTTACTGCAGACGATGACATCGGATATTCTCATGTATTCATTCACTGGCCGCTGTTGGGCACACAGGTCACCCAATGAAGTGGCAGATTCTTCTGCTCCTGTGTGACCCATCTGCTTCAAGTTTCGACTCGTGCATTGACATACGTCTATACCTGCATGTGTTGGTTGTAACAAGTGGTTACCCATATTACAGTTGCTGTCGATTGCTAAATAAATCAATAAATCCGTTTTTTTTTTCACTATTAAAACAAGTTTTCAGATTTGTCCAGCTTCTTAAAAGTGATTAATTTCTGGCTTCTTTGCTCCACATGACAAGGAAATCATTAAAACTGAATAATTTTGGTTTGTGGACAAAACAAGACATTCAGTGGTGTCATCATTTCCAGGTTTCCAGATTTGAAAAACATCGATCGACATTTTTTGACGTTTTATGGACCAGATGAGTACTTTATTATAAAATAATACAAATAATTGTTAGTTGCAGCTTAACAGTCTCCTCTAACCTCTGTTTTTGTTTTTAGTTTTACAGTTCTTTGAGTTTTATTGAACAGGTGTACCTAACAACATGGCCAGTGAGTGAATGAGAAGCCATGCACATATCTTCCCAATGAGGTTTCAAGTAGTTGTGTTCAAAGCAGAAGGAAGATGAAATGTAAAAAATGTGCTCGTTAACATCACCATGTCAAACTGTTATGTGTTGAATACACGCATAGATTCAGTAGCACATCCCTACATGATGATAGGGATTTGTGCATCGTAAAGTTCTGAAGACTTGCCGAGGGCCTTGTTGACAAAATGAAGTGTATAATCCCAGGGAAAGATTCAGTTCCTGTAAATGACTCAGTGTCATAATGCCTAATACATACAGTTAGGCTGTTGATTAGGACTAGTAAGTATTCTCAGCAGAATACTAAGCCTTGGTTGTCTTAAATTACACCACATTTCCAGCTGGATCTTTAATGTCTTAACAAATTTGATTACACCCCTGGTTTCTACATTTTTCAGCAAACTCTGCTGTAAGGGCTTCATCCACATTTGGTGAAAAGAACAGTATATAAGCACTCGTCCACCGAGTTACCCTTTTTGATGTTCTGGCTGATTGGTTGTGTTGTAATTTTAGTAGCTTTTTTTTGCTTTTTGTTTCGTCTACTTAAAGAGGCAGCTGGGCGTCTGCAGATGGAAAAAGGATGAAAGCACTACTCGGTTTATTGTCTGTTTATGATGGAGGTCTCCTTGACCTTCTGCTGCTGCCTGCTGCTGCCTGCTGCTGTTGTTGTTAAACTAGTTCTTGTGCAGGAGAGTTGGCATTTTGCAGATGAAAGTACTTCCATGCAGTCACACCCCAGTGAGCTGCATTGTTTAACTAAGTGTAATTGTATATTTGTATCTAGTCATTCGTTGGAACACTATCAATCCTGGTATTTCCTTGTCCCTGCTGATGCATATGACTGCACTGAATCTATTAAATACATATTAAACTACATTTTAGGCCTAGTTTACAGCTCTACATTATTTACATAGTGTAAGTGCCATCATACACTCTGAGTCTTAGGTGTCTTCAAACGGACACTGTATGCTGTGTGTTATAATTAGTCAAGTCTCTGTTTTTAGACCCTGGAGGGTTGTATGACCTTGGCTTGTGTAATATTGGTGGGACACTACTCTAGTGAGTGGTGGTGCGGTCTCATGCGCGTCCGTTGTATCAGATCATGGCGATTGCCTGCTCAGTGCAGGTATCCTCCATGTCCTTTATCCTCGCTGAAAGGATTTACTCTTGTGTCATACGTATGTATGCACGCTGCCCGGTGAGGATTGCTGTTGCAGGGAGTATTCCGGTCATCGGCATTACAGGTTCCAGCGCACTGGGTGTGTTGTTGAGGTCCTTGGTCTTACCATGCCCGTTTATCCTCGGAAGTAGAAGGAAAATCTACTGGGGGTATGTATGTAGTGCGTCCTTCAAATGGTGGCTTGGTTGAGTGAGACTGATGAAAACCCTCATACTCTGAGCTGACCTTGGAATAGCCCAGTGTTACATAACATCTATAGCAGATTATGCCATAAATGCATGAACGTGACTACTAGTATTGCTAATGATTGCACCGGCGTATTTCATGATCACGATAAAGAGTTACAAGAAGAGTGTGTAGTGAGTGTAGATGCGTTGGGAAGAGATTGGAGTGGATTACTAGCAGCCGGTTCTAAAGTTAGCCCTGTGGTGGGGTTACTGTTGTTGACCTGTGGCTGCTGCTATCCTTGTCTTCAGTTAACCGTTTTAGTCAGTGATGTCATTTTGTTTCATAATAACAACCTGGAGCTGGCAAATTAGTTTAGAGCTGTTGATGTGAGGTCATATTCCCTCACACTACAAAATATTACCTTGCATGAGGAGCTAAACAATATATCTGGTCGATTTGCCATAATGTGACATTGCAATAATGCAGACTCTGACATATTGGTTACATTTGATCCCTGCTTTAACACAGATCATGACACGTGGAAAATGGTACAAAAATTAGTTAAACACTGAATGTGTGCAAAGTGGGTGCAATGGTTAAACATGTAAGGAGCACTGCTTGAAACTTGATCTCTGTCCTTTTCTTTTTCAATTAACAGTCAGTAAATCAGTTTAAAATGTCATTATACACGGAAGTTAGAATTTCTCCCCCAATAATTTGATAGTATTTAAATGTGTATCTTAAATGGTTTTAATCTAATTGGTTTCTTTGAAAATTTATCTTGTAGAAATGATTACTGAGCAGAACTAGACATCATATAGCGTAAGAGAAATCTACTGGAACTGACGGCACTCCCAGCTCTTAACACCCCTCTCAAATCTTTACCCGTGGTTTCCCCCGTGCAGACATGCGAGCCCCCTCTGTCCTTTTCATGGTTGTGTATTGCACTACTCTGGATGTGACGGGGCTCACGTAGAGCAGTGGCAGTGGCAGCGGCAGCCCCATTGACTCAGTTGTTACATCATCAGTCAGTGGCACAGTGGCTGTTCCATGAACCTCCCACCATTAGTAGGACGTGATGAATAAGAGGAAATTGGGCCTCTAGTGATAGTGGCATCTGCAACAGATGGTTTGAAGCAACCATGGTTGTGTTTTTAGTAGTTTTGTCCTTGAGTACCTTGGGGGACATTTTTTTTTCGTAGATACTGTAGTCCTTTCAATCATAACTGATAATTCATGTGCAAGAATTATCATCAGATGCCCTAGCCTTGACATGCTGTTGCTTGTATTCCAAGAGAGCCAAAGGATTTAGAAAAGGACAGGGGTGGTTACGCGAAAGAGATGTCGAATGTTAACCTCATGCTATTTCACTTCACCTCAGCCATACAGTATGCCTTGATGGGAAATTTTGTTCATGAAAACATGTAAATGGTGGCAAAGTGTGCGATGCTCCCCATATGTTCACAGTTGCATAACCAGTGCAAATCAGTGTTATGGGGATGTAGCTGCATATTTGCCTAAATAGGTCTTGGATTAAATTATTGCTTGAATCACACACACATTCCCATTCACATCACCAGTTGTATTGTTCACTCGAGCATTTTCCATCTCTGTCTGTTCGGTTATGCAGTTATGTAAACACATCCGTGGCTGCTCTTTCAGCAGTAGCTGCATTCCTCATCATGAGAACGCTTCACCCTGCTCAAATACACATCCACTCTGTTTGTTGAAACATGCCTTGATGGCATGTACAATACCTCTGATAAGTCTCTCATTGTTAGACCAAAGGATAACAAAAATAAAAAAAAATAAAAATCTCGCAAGTCACACCTCAATGCACTGTAGGGATGCATGACATTATAACATATACTACTTATATTCTATAGAGCACTGACTGCTGTTCTGTCTGGCAGAGACACAAGGAGGGGATTCTCTGGGGAAAATCACATGTTTGTGTATCTTGCTGTTCTGGTCTGGTGAATTACTTTGGTGATGGTGCTGTTGCCATGGGTGACACGCGGGGAGACGTGCGAGGGAACAGAATGTACAATGAAGTTAGGGCTGTGTTGCACTATATCAAACGTATAACTGTTAAATATCATACATATAACTGTTAGTTCTTGCTAAGTCCTTGCATGATAGTACAATGCCATATATTGGCATAGTTGTGCAATGAGTCAGTGCTCCCTAGATTCACTTTTACATTCAGTATCTGTGCAACTCCCTCCCTTACACTCACGTGGGCATGGCATCAAAGAGATACTGCAAAGCAGAGACTGGTGAATTGAAAGTTAAAGGTCCCATATTATTGCAGAATCAACTTTTTAATCATTTAAATCCTTATATTTGGGACTCTGGAGGTCCTATCAGTCGACAAAGTGTGAAAACTGCTGATGAACTGCTGTGGTGCTTCATCGTGGTATTTTGACCAAAGCATATCACAGACCTAGATTAACTTGGAGAAATAGGATATATTATAATATAATATATTTAACTCACCTGGGAGTATAGTGGCCTCCTTGACATCTCATTAACTCATTCTCAGAAGGTTCATGTATTGTATGGGTATTCTCTTAATGTACTATTTATTCCCCATTTGTGTTGCAGGACTAATCCAGGAGCACTGTTCGCGATGCCTCAGACAAAGTCTCAAGACATGGGCTCTGCCTTCATCCAGACACAGCAGCTCGACGCTGCCATGGCCGACACCTTCCTCGAACACATGTGCCTGCTGGACATCGACTCTGAGCCCACCACTGCACGCAACACTGGCATTATCTGCACCATCGGTTGGTCCGCACGCACGCACACAAAACAACTCCATAAACCTTTATTCACACATCAGGAACGTGACACTGTTGCAGATTGTTTCCCAAGATGCGTAGTCAAAGCATATTCAACAAAAGGTTGTTAATTTAAATTAAAAAAAATATATTTCTTCATTACCTGACAGTTTAATTACTGAGACATGAGGGTGATAATAAGTGATCATCAGTCATTGTATTTCATTAGACTCCTCAACTAAGACTGTTTTAAATGATAAATCAAAATTAATTGGTTATATAATTTAATTTATTGAGAAACAAGTTTGCTGATATGTATACTTTCCAGTTCCACATGTGAATATTTATTTTCTTCATTGGAAAATCTACCTACATGTACAAATAAATTACTTTGTTTTTGGTTTGTGGACAAAACATGAGAATTTTGGACATTGTGAGTTTGATGTTTCAGAAATGCCAATCAATATTTTCAATGAGAATTACATTTTTTCATTAATCATGAAAAATATTTACCGTTTATATCAATTGAAGATACATTTTTGGTGGAGGCCCAATGAAAGTAAGACTGGACAGGGCGATACAGCAAGCATGTGACTGAATCAAGTAGATCTATATACAGAAAAATAAACGTAATGCACTTCATTGGATGATCTTGATTTCTGAATTAAATATCAGAATTTCAATCAGGTGTCCGTTGTGATTGTGAGATTGTATGGTTGTTGGTCTCTGTATGTGTCGCTCTATGACAGCTGTGATTGCCTCCAGCGGTCCCGCGACCCTCACGTGTAAGATAATGAATGTCATCCCCCCCCCCCAACGACTGCAGGGCCGGCTTCCCGATCTGTGGACCTGCTGAAGGAGATGATCAAGTCTGGAATGAACATTGCTCGCTTGAACTTCTCACACGGCACACATGAGGTGGGTCTTTCCGCAGCTCTCTCCACTGCGAAACACGTCTGGTACACTTCGACCAGTCGCACTGTTAAAGTCACGTTTGAACTTTGCTCATAGTTTGCATCAAACATGGCTCCGTGCTTTATCGTAGAATTCCATTGGTTGGTTTGCTTATGTGGAAATCTTTGCTTCCCCTTTTGTTGGGTGAATTTTCACAAGGTTTTTGCTTAAAATAAGGATGTTGAAAGAAAACGGTTAACAAAGCCTATAGTAACTGAGCACGTAATTCAGTGTGAAATGCAATCATGTTGGTGCGTTCAAACTAAACAAAGACACACAATCATGAATGAGACAAAAAAAATAGTAGGGCTACTTTCATAAGATTTGAAAGGCAAATGTCAAAGATTCTTTGTGGACTATACCTTTTATTATCTTAAAAATAGACAAATAAGATTAAATAAGAAGTTTCTCCGAAAGCCAGATATGTTAAAAGAGGCAAAATGTATGAGTAAGTTAACTTTGTGGACACGCCTCACAGATACTTTGAAAAGGTTACAGAATAAGTGTAGGAAATTTGATCCATTTAAACAAGAGTTAACAATTGTTATTGTTGGGTTGAATCAAGAAAGAAAATGATCACAACTGTTTGACATATTTCAATGTTTTATGGTTTGTGTGGGTGCAGTTCTTTATACAGTATCAAAGGTTAGTCTAGGTTCAGAGAACTGCAAAGGGAACTGGAAGCTTTGTTGGCTGGGGGTATAATAAATGTGTCAGTTGTAGCGACCGGCCCCACCTCTTCAGCAGCGAGTATTCCTGGACTCTGAAAGTAGAGTATACATGAAAGTCCAGGAAGTCCTATGTTTTAAACCAGTATAAATGATGACCGTGTGAAAGGAGAATTGACTGCATCAGGTTACTGAACTTTTGTAGCAGCCATAGTACAGTGTTGCCAATATAAAAGACCGTCTTCAGTTACACTCTTCTGCATGTTCATTAACCAACACTTAAGAGTGAAGATGGCATTGTAAACACTAGTGCAGTGACCATAGGCAGTATGTTCCCTATAGTGGGACCTGAAGAAGATTTTTCAGTTACGGTAATGCATGATAAGGAACGTAAAGGCATGGTTGACAGTCACAACAGCAAGCTAATCGAAAATTAAAACATTTGAGTTGTGCCTTAATGATGTTGCAAAGTGTTTGTATTATGTTATCCCTACGCTTATGCTAATCGTAGCCTCGCTAGCTTACCTTTGGAAACGGGTTTGCCAAGTTAGTGGCAAAGTATTAGAATGCTAATGCAAAAATAAATTTGTGCTCGCGTATTGGTGAATGGACTCATCGTTTCAGTACAACACCATGTTCAGCGGTGAACCGGGTGAAAATGTCTCACCCACCGTGTGAATAGCCTCTTCAATACCCACCTCCCTGCTCCAGACAGCACAGCTACTGCTGATGAGCCACTGCCTGCCTGGTGTAACATGATAAATCAGCGAAAGTGCAGCGTGATAAATCAGAAAAAAATTTAATTCCTGAAAACCAAGGTTGCACACCATCGGGCCATGCTCAACAGATATCCAAAGTCTTAGGGCGATCTACACAACTTGCTTTGTAGATAGATGTTCCTGTTTTCTTTATTATATCCTACTTTCAATACTTCCTACATCAAAACGCTTGGCTCATTCAGGGAATTTTTGCACCCATTTCTCTTCTTTGTTTTCCAGATTTTTGTATTTAATTGTTCCAATTGATGTCATGCCACTCTCTGACTGTTTGTAATTGTGTGAAGTGTCATATTAGTATATGTTTTTGCTTTGTTTTTTGCCTGCTTTATGAAGTTTATAAACTTTTACTTACTTACACACCAGTACTACAGACAAAGCGTGACTTCTTTTGATTATTATGTGTATGCATTTTAGCTGAGGATTGGATAGAAATAGTGTTCAAAGTCCACTGGTTCAAGGTTTCTTTTCCCCCTTTTTATAATATGTTACTTACTTTTTTTACTTTTTCCCCCCTTTGCAGTACCATGCAGGGACAATCAAGAATGTCCGTGAGGCGTGTGAGAGCTTTCAGCCCGGCAGTATCCAGTACAGGCCTATTGGCATCGCTCTGGACACCAAGGGCCCAGAGATCAGGACTGGCCTCATCAAAGGAGTGAGTTTAGCACCATCTCTCACTCTCGACACCAAAAATATCGATAATATAATGTATGAATGTTGACTTGTAAAGTAAAAACAATGCCTTTTTAATGAAACGACAGAGTGGAACTGCTGAGGTGGAGCTGGTGAAAGGCAACATGATCAAGATTACTTTGGATGACGCCTACGAGGAGAACTGCAGTGACGAGATCCTCTGGCTTGACTACAAGAATATTCCCAATGTGGTAGAACTCGGCAGCAAAATCTACATCGATGACGGCCTCATGTCCCTGCAGGTTAAGGAGATTGGTGAGTTGAGGACCATACATATAACAGTAAATAAGATTCATGCAATCTCTTGTGATCCATTACAAGGTTTAGAAAATGGTGTCCACATGCCCAAATGAAAGTGTCCAGCTCATCAATATTTCATTTTATTTCCTTCAGGCTCCGATTTCCTCATGTGCGAGATTGAGAATGGTGGCACTTTGGGCAGCAAGAAGGGCGTGAACCTCCCCGGTGCTGCTGTGGACCTGCCTGCTGTTTCAGAGAAGGACGTCATGGATCTGCAGTTCGGTGTGGAGCAGGGAGTCGACATGGTCTTTGCCTCCTTCATCCGCAAAGCAGCAGATGTGCATGCAGTCAGGGCAGTGCTGGGAGAGAAAGGCAAAGACATTAAGATCATCAGCAAGCTTGAGAACCACGAGGGTGTACGCAGGTGTGTGTGCCAGTCCGTTCATTTAGATATTTGAAGTTCCATCTGTGATCAATTACCTTTTATCAGTTGTAATCGTAAACTGTTATGAATATAATGTGTGTGGTGCAGATTTGATGAGATCATGGAGGCCAGCGACGGCATCATGGTTGCTCGCGGTGACCTGGGTATTGAGATCCCCACAGAAAAGGTCTTCCTCGCCCAGAAGATGATGATTGGTCGCTGCAACAGAGCTGGAAAGCCAATTACATGTGCCACTCAGGTCAGAAACTGGCAAAGCATGTTCTATATCATATTGGCCTATACGATATTCTTGCTATATAGTATTTACAGCTGAAACAATTACTCAATTAATCGATTACTAAATTAATTGAGTCTTTTGTCATGATTAAAACAAGATTTGTGATTTGTCAGCTTCTTAAATGTGAATATTTTCACATTGTGACATTTTACGGACCATACAATTACTCGATTCATCGTGAAAATAATCGACGGGTTAATCCAATATGAAAATAAATGTTAGTTGCGCTCTTGTTGACATTTGTCTGTTGTCCTCTGAATTGCCACCACTCAGATGTTGGAGAGCATGATCAAGAAGCCCAGGCCGACCCGTGCTGAGGGCAGCGACGTAGCCAACGCCGTTTTGGACGGAGCCGACTGCATCATGCTGAGCGGAGAGACCGCCAAGGGAGACTACCCTCTGGAGGCAGTGCGCACACAGCACATGGTGAGTTGAAGAATATCATACATGAGATATTACTGGAAACTGTATCGGGGACCAATTGATTAGAGTAATGAGTACATTCTAAAATATTGCACGACTTATTTTGCATGATTTCTTTTTAATCCACGTAAACTTATCTGCTGAAAAGACATTTAATTTTCCGCTTCTTCTAAACACACATTCTTTTTAATGCACCATTGGGCAGCCAAGCCTAATGGTGCATCTCTTCTTCCACTTGACCCAAGAGCTGCTTAAACAGAGAAGGAGTGCTGGGCCAACTGGAAGTGCTTATCATTTATCCAGTATTCACTGTGAACACATTTGTTCCAGTTGTGTGGATTTTTAAATCACTGGCCTCCTACGTAATTTCCAAAATGTTGCAATAATAAGTGTTTTGTACAATAAGAGAACAATAAAATGATAAGTTAGAATGTTTTGACTCTACACCTACTAGAACTGATGTAAATGCCTGTTGCCTGCATCCCTTTATTTAATAGTCACTCTGATTATATTGTTTGTATTTATGTGTATTCTGAACTATTAGTCAGGGATAGACTGAAGTAATATAGGTTTTCATTTTAGAGATTTTATTTAAGGGGGACATATTATGCAAAATCAACTTTTTAATCATTTAAATCCTTATATTTGGGACTCTGGAGGTCCTATCAGTCAGCAACGTGTGAAAAACGATGACTCACTTATGTTTTAGTGGTCCTCCTCAGTCTAAGTTCACGAGATAAAACACGCAATGTTGACCTCCGCACTGATTGAGACGTCACAATTCCTGGAATTGTTGTCTCGCGGAGCTCAGGTTTATCCGTAATACACGAGAGAGAGTGCTGGCGAAGGCAACGGCATCCTAAAACCGGAAGTCCGCGAAAAGTTCTATTCTTGGCTCCACAGTGCAGCACAGAGTCCTACACAAACTTCCAGCCTCAGAGGATTTATCTGTCCAGTGGATACATGTTATATATGACAGCAATGTGCCTGCTCAAACCTGCAAATGATCACGTTTCCAAATGCTAACTGCTGTTAGCTCCCAGTAGCCTCTGTGGCTGATGTCATTTCCTTTCCCTTAAGTTTCGTTTAAATTTTTTTTTTTTTAAGGTGGACCTAAAGAGATACTACTAAACCGAGCGTTCTGAACAGGGCTGTTTTGGCAGGGTGATTGAACTGCTGTGGTGCTTCATCCTTATGGTATTTTGACTAAAGCATGTCACAGACATGTTCATTAGGACACCAGGGAACTAGTTTAACTTGGAGAAATAGGGTATAATATGTCCCCTTTAAGATGATATTCTCAATCAATTATTATGTGCACAGATGTTATAATTGGCTACTGCAGCTTGCATGTCTTCCATTGTTCAGACCTGTCATGGCTAACCTCCCTGGTCCTCAGCCACACTCAATTGTTTGTACTGCTATGCAGACGCAGGATTGACTCTGTCTTCCTGCAGCTTCTGCCTCTGAGCTCATTGCATGGATCGCTGCACATACTTGACTTTCAAGGCATTAAGGACTCACCCTGTTAATGCGATCGAGCGTAATCTTTTTCCTCATTCACTCAAGTCTTTCCAACACCTTTTCTGTTCTTTCCTACTATTTTGAACCACCTATTTTCCTTGTGACGTGCATAGAATGTTTGCCTTTTATCTCCACTAAAACACTTGTGTGTATACATATTTATGTGGCTACATCATGTCAGTACGCCGACATGTACCCACTTGTTCACAGTCTAGGGAATTATGGGAATTTAGAGACGTGGTCTGATTGTAAGATATGTTTTAATGTCAAATTGTATCCATTTCCCACTCTAACTAACTGCACACCCTCATTCCTCTGTTCACCCTCCATGTCCCTCCTATTCTTTCTGTGTGCGTGTGTGTGTGTTTGTCTCTTTCACACATTGTTTACCTGGTTTCCATGCTCCTGTTCTCTCTCCCCCTCCCCTCCTCCATTTATTCTCGTCATACACCTGCATGTGACTGTTGTGGGTGTGTTGCTTGATGCATTTTGCCCTCACTTGTGCCAGATCGCCCGCGAAGCCGAGGCAGCCATGTTCCACCGGCAGGTGTTTGAGGACCTGCGTCGCTCCACGCCGTACTGCAAAGACCCCGCCGAGGCTATTGCGATTGGCGCGGTCGAGTCCTCCTTTAAGAGCTTAGCCTCCGCTATCATTGTGCTCACGGGCTCTGGAAGGTAGGCGGGTTACCTGATCCTGGCAGGTCAATGAGGACACGCTCATATCGGGTTTCAAGCAGTCTTGAGATAGGGAGAGTAGGGCCAGACAGGGACTGAAGTAAACTGGGTGAGCCTAGCAAATACATTGGGCTGACAACTAGTTGTGAACAAATTTCAGAGAGCAAAATACTGTCTGGAGAGGTTTAAATATGTAATTATTTCCATGATTGAGGTTTTTGGGCCTCTCTATATTATGAAAATAATAATTTTCCCAACTTAACTAGGAGTCTAGCTCAGTATTTGCCAGTCTCTCCCAGTAGGGTGAACGACATAGCATGCTGTAGTGGTGGTGGTGTGTGTGTGTGTGTGTGTGTGATTGATTGAGAGTAACTCAAACCCCCTCCACATCCTTCCTTTCCTCCCTCGACCGGCCCCTCTGGTCCTCAGATAGCTCGAGAGGCTGAGGCAGCCGTCTTTCACAGACAGCTGTTCGAGGAGCTGAGGAGACACTCCCAACTGACCAGAGACCCTACAGAGGCTGTCGCTGTCGGAGCCGTCGAGTCCTCCTTTAAATGCTGCGCTAGTGCCATCATTGTTCTCACCAAGACTGGGAGGTAAGAAAGAGAAGGACGGAGGCGAAAATGATCCGGTCCTGAAGGTAAAGGATGCATCGGCATCGAATGTGGACTTTTCAGGTTTCTTCTGATGTTTGCGTGTGCGAGTGTGCTTCTGTCTGTTGTGCTTTAAAGTAGTGGCTGAATAGAATGGTGAGAATGGGTTATTGGCTCAGTCCCAATGTCTCCTCTTCAGTTTCCCTTGATGTAGCTCAGGTGTGGAAATGGAACTGGACAAGATTTACTTTACTCCCATTCCATTTCATGTAATATCAAGCCCTGCTCGATACATGTGTCAAATCATACCAGCAGATTATTAGAAAGCCAATAATGGGGGGGGGGGGGGGCAACAGAAGTTACACACTGTAGCTTTAAGATAGATATGTATGCATTTAACATGTGTTTACTAAGGCAAAATATTAATGGCAATATTAGTTTAAAAGCCCTACATATAGGTGCAATATTATTTTATCTGTATAGTTGACAAAGTAGATTTGTGTCCTTGGCTGATGCTGTTATAATCACTATTTGAAGCAAAGTAAATGTTCAAATGTGAATGAAATGAGCTCAATTTTATTTCCATCTGTGCAGGTCCGCCCACCTGGTCTCGAGGTACCGACCTCGTGCCCCCATCATCGCTGTGACACGTAACGCCCGCACAGCCCGTCAGGCTCACCTGTACCGCGGCATCTTCCCTGTACTGTACACTAATCCCTCCCATGATGTGTGGGCAGAGGACGTAGACATGCGTGTCAACTTTGCCTTGGATATGGGTAAGTTACTTTTGACAGGGTGGTTTTAAAATGCATCAGAACAAGTTTATATAAGCACAGGTTGGTTGATTTTTGTGTGTGTGTGTTGCAGGCAAAGCTCGTGGCTTCTTCAAAGTGGGAGATGTTGTCATCATCTTGACCGGTTGGCGCCCAGGCTCCGGTTACACCAACACCATGCGTGTGGTTCCAGTGGTCTAAATAACCAATGGGGGACTGCTTTGCTTTCTCTTTTCACCTTCATCTGTCTTTCAGTGTTCCCTACCCCACACTCCAACTCGTAGCCTTTCACATCCACTCTCCAGGATCACACATTCCAACCACTGATGATCATTTAGGCAAAAAATTAATTATATATAAATAGAAAGAGAGAGAGAGAGCAGTCTTCAATATAATTCCACTTTGTCTCCATTCCTTTCTCACCAGTCTTCAGGCCTCAGAATAACACACCTAACTACAAACTGCTGTATTTATTCATTCAGACACTTGTATTGTCAGAAGTGAATCCGTTCCGGAGTGAATGCTTCCTGGTTTTGTGTGCATGTGCATACTTGCGCCTATTAAGGTGGGGTTGTCAGTGGGGGCGGCGTTATCATGATAGAGCTCCGTCAAGAGTTTATTTATCCCACTCCTCTGCCAGCCTGAGAGAACAAATTTGTTGCATTCAAAATAAATCGGAAGAGCTTCTCCTGCAGCGCAGCCTCACCTCCCCTCCAGCAACAGCGTAGTGTCGTCTGTGTGAAATGTCCTCTCCATAAATGCCAGCTATCACTGTATTTAAGTGTATCTGTAAGTGTTGCACTCCTAATCTACTCCAGACAATGTTACACTATATATATATATAAATATTATACTTGACTTTTGTGTCTTGTTTCGGGACATCCAATACTACTTATTTTTGTCTGACTATAGAGAAATGTTAGTTTTGGATGTCCTTTCCGGAGGTGTTTGAGATAGTTACTGTATTTGTGTTATTAAATGTGTCGAGGCTTTTAAATTTCTTTGCATTCGGACCATATCTCAGTAAGCACTTAAAACATTTGTGGGTCAAGAAAGTTGTCTGATATGAAAGAGCACTTTTAGGTTTGTTTGTTTTTTTTTTTTCTCTCTCTAGAGGTTACTGGTGCAGGGATGAAGCTCAGTTCTCCCAGACCCAGTGGGCGTTTGATAGAACTCCCATCAGTGATCCACTGTAGCTTTCTTTGTGCATCGAACATGCTGTTGATTGTAATGCTAGAGTCCAACATCTAACTAAATGTAAGGGTGTATTCCATAAAATGACTAGCAGGGGTCCTGATGTGTCCAACAAGACTGGATTTCCATCAATAAAAGAGACGATCACCTAACTTCACTCTGCCTACTTTTGTTGGATAGCGAGTCATCACAATTTTAGTTGTGGCACTGCAGTAAATTTTACATGAAGCAAAGGACTCAATTGATAAAAATCAAAATAATGCACGTCAAATTTTATTTCAAATAATCAACAGTGCATTGAGGTTCTGGTTGTAGTTTATCAACGTCAAAGTGCTTATGTTCCTCACCATTGACTGAAGAACTGCAAACGATATAATTGTCTCAATTTTACCAGCATTCATCCTCACAAAAAATGTGAATGCGCATGTAAAATTCACTTCAATGCAAATTATTCTACATCCTAAACTTGAGGTAAACATGTCTGGTCCTGGTCGTACACCACCCCCACCTGCCTCCGGATCTCATCCTCCACCTCAGCCAGCAAAAGAGAGTCGTCATGAGACATGACTGCACTCTGCTTCAGCCCTACATGGAGAGAAAAAAGCATGGTGTGAGAATATCATACAGTGTACTGTACTATGAAGCCTGTGTTATAACTGTAAATGGCTATTAAGAGTTCAGTGTTTCTGATGCCACCATGTGTTGGAAGTATGTATAACAAGCATCAGCCCTGAATGCAAAGAAATCCACGTTAAATGTGGCATAAAAATTACAATAATACAATGAAATGAACCTGAAAAACAACACAATATGGAAATATGAATAATAATAATAATGTTATAATTACTTATAATACTGAACATATAATAATAATAATGCCCCCAGAATTATATTACTGTAAAAGTGATTACACACTGGGGTAAACGAATACAAATTTCCTTGTCATGTTTCATATTGTGCACATATTTGCATATTTGTTTGTCTTAGAAAAACTGGTGAATTGTTTTGATATGAATGCCGAGTGAAATCTGTCAAACCTTTGAGCAGACACTGTCGAACCTCCTCCGCTTCATAGCGCATCCCCGTGCTGTTGATGAAGTTGAGAGGCAAATACGGCTCCGGCACCGGGTACTGAGTCTCCTCACCATTCACCACCAACGACGTGGGACACCACATGTGGTCAGGGACCTGTAAACGGCAACAGTAAAGGTCATTAAAGCTTATACAGAACGGTGTATACACTGTGCAGTAGACGTCCTTGTTCTACTACAGCACTATGTAACCATTACGGAACATATTTTTGACAAAATGCACCTTCCTAAATTATTATTATTAGGACATAGGAAATACTATGTACTATAATACATAGTATTTCAAATGATGCTTTTAATTTGATGATGTGGCCCCAGTGATGACCTACCCTGATTGTACCCTTTGTGCCTATAATAATGGCATCGTTGGGCAGCTGTATCCTTGAGGAGCAAGTGAACACCGCAAATCTGTTCTTCGAAAACTTCAGAGTGACGACCACAGTCTCGTCGACTCCTGCAATTGAAAAATGATGATGCATTTTCAATAAATAGGTTGATAGGAGAGGTTTGGCACAGTGTTTCCAAAACATTCTAAACAAACATAATATCAAAAATACGATTATTTAAAAAATAAATACACTACATAATCATAGGAGGCTCTTGATAATAAGGAAAAAAATGTCTTCAATAACCCCCAAGCAAGTTCAGCTCTTTTTATATAGCACTTGTGAACGCCATGACCTGGATGACTGATAACGTTTACAGAGTTTTATTGTGCCCATTGACACAGAAAAGAAGCGTCAGCCACGGGTTCAAAGATAAGTTTTATTGTGCACATACTGTACACTCCCTTGTTTTAGAAATTCCATTACTGGCACAAATGAGTAACCCAAACAAATGGAAAAACATTCTAAACTTAATCTTAAAATAATCCGTCAATGTTGATTCTGCGTTGTTTTTGCTTACCGGTCTCCCGGCAGACTCCCGTGGCTTGTATGCTCTCCGGCTTCTCTCCGTTATACACCATGCATATGAACTGCAGGCAGTAGATGCCGAGGTCTAGCATCGCTCCACCACCCAGTTCCTTCTGAACCGATCGTGGCACATGCATCAAAGGGACACCAAACTCTGATCGGACCATCTGCACCTCCCCCAACTGCTCCTGGGCCAGGAGCCTTCTGATCTCCACAGAGGCTGGGAAAAAACGGGTCCAGACAGCCTGGAGAAAAAGGGACAGGACAGGACAGGAGGTAGTTCATATGGTTACCATTTTCATTCATGTGCCAGGTTTTTTTTTTTATTATTTGCTTGTTTTGTTATATTGTGACTCACAAATCCGACCACACCTTGCATAACTTTAATAAGGATTTTCAAGGACCAATCCCGTAAAATTCAAGGATGGAATGTGCTGACACAGCTTAAGATGGGAGGGGAACTTTAAAGAACCACTTCTTCCATCGGCGTCCACTTTTATTGATTTGCAGCATCTGGCCAAATGATTGTCCTTGAGATATTGGTCAAGTCGGTCTTTGTAATTTTCTTTAATGAGCCAGAGATCTTGGACTTTGAATTACTCAGACATCACGTCATTTACTCTCTCTTTTTGCTGTACAGTGTACACTGCTAGTAATTTGCTAGGACTCCACGTTTGTTCTGCGTAAGCTTAGTCAAACGTACATCAAGCAATGCAACTTTTACCAAAAATGTCATGTGATTGTAGTGTGTTTTGGTTGCCATATTTCCACAATTATCATAATAGTCGAAGGAATTATTTTTGACATGAAACTGTCATATTGTCCAATCCCTATGGACAGTCACACACTTGTGTTCTCGTCTGAGGTCGCCTCCACGCGTACCTCCATGAAGAAGACGTCGTTCTTCTTGGCAGAGGCCAGGATCTCCTGCACCTCTGTGGCGTTCATGGCCAGCGGCTTCTCACAGAGCACGTTCTTCTTCGCGTTGGTAAAGAGCAGACAAGTCCTCAGATGGTAGGGATGGATCACTCCAACATACACGACATCTGCACACACATGGAGACAAATGGAGCGGACGGAATCTGAATTCAATTTGTAAATGAATTGGAGATTGACCCTGTCAGAATTGTAAAACAGGAAAGTATTCAAAGAAATACATCAAACTGACCGATATCTGGATCTCTGGCCAGCTCTTCGTAGCTGCCGTATGCTCGGGAGACGCTGTGCTTTTTGGCAAACTCTTGTGAATCCTCTAACTTGCGAGCTGCCACAGCCACAACCTGTAAATACAGGTTCACATTATTTACATTTTGCAATCTGTAATGTGGCAGTGGATAAGGCTGGTACTTTGATAGTTAACGTTCTAGAGCCTTATTTACAATTTCCTACAATTTTAACTGAACATCAATAAAAACTAAAGTGCGAGTGCACAAAATCAAAATGCACAATACAATAAAAGTGAGTTTTTGCCACTTTGAAGAAAAGAAGCCACAACCAAGTCATAATTATGAGATACTAAGTCATAATTGTAAGATACACCATAATTACTGGACTTGAACGACTCTTTAAATGTGTGTTTTGCTGTTTCGCCGTGATTGACTTCATGTAAATCTGTATGAGTTCATAATTTACTCAGAGTTTACTTTCATTTTAAACGGATATCAACGTCACGTCTCGCTCAGACCCTGCAGATACCTGGTGTTCTTCAGCTGACAGAGTTTTCAGAGCCACAGTGAAGTCGTGACTGATCTTGCCCGCGCCGCAGATTCCCCACCTGGTGGTGTCCATGTTGAACTCTGTGGAACAAGGAAGTATCATGGACGCAAGTGTGGATTCGTCGTCCGGATGTTGTCAAAATGCGTCACCGCATCGTGACGCGAGCTGTCCTATCCTGTCCATGGTCCTGTCCCAGTAGATCATGGATGTAGAGCTGGGTGGGAGATCAAAGATCCCCGCAGGTGTCATGGATGTATTATAAGAACTGGATAGAGCACCGCCCCCTCTGCCTTGAAGACAATGTTGTCATGGTGGCCACTCCGGGTACTGCAACAAAAAAAATACTCATTGGGCCCAAAAGGCAATTTTACCATTGACCGCAATAGTAAAAGAGGCGCCTGTAAAACTGTCCACAGGAGACATGGAAGTAGGATTTTATAGATATTTATATTCTACATGTTTAATTCATGGAGTTTCACATACTATGCCGTCCAAAATGTGACCATTTTTTGAAAAAAAAAAATTGGTCCAAAATTGGACAAAAACGTCATACTATACTATGTCGTCCAAAATGTGACCATTTTTTGAAAAAAAAAAATTGGTCCAAAATTGGACAAAAACGTCATACTATACTATGTCGTCCAAAATGTGACCATTTTTTTGAAAAACAGTTTTTTGGTCCAAAACGTGACAAAAACGTCTTACTATACTATGTAGTACGTCATACTATACTTTACTATGTCGTCCAAAATGTGACCATTTTTAGAAAAAAATTAATTTGGTCCAAAGTTGGACAAAATGTCGTGCTATACTATGTCGTCCAAAATCTGACAATTTATTTGAAAAACATTTTTTTTTGGTCCAAAATTGGACAAAAACGTCATACTATACTATGTCGTCCAAAATGTGACAATTTATTTGAAAAACATTTTTTTGGTCCAAAATTTGACAAAAACGTCATACTATACTATGTCTAAATGTCTACATCTCCCTTAATGGGAGGCATAGAGGGAGAGAATGACAAACCGGATCAGCCACTCGACGCGGGATTCGAACCAAGGCCACCTGCAGAGGGGACAAAAGCTTCAACATATGGGGCAGGTCTGGTGCTCTACCATTTGAGCTAAACTGCTGTTGAACAGTTTTTTTAAGTAAGATTTGTGCAGTCGAATATTTGACAAAAACATCATACTATACTATGTCGTTCAAAATGTGAACATTATTTGAAAAACATTTTTTGTTCCAAAATGTGACAAAAATGTCATACTATACTATGTAGTACGTCATACTATACCATGTCGTCCAAAATCTGACAATTTTTTTGAAAAAAAAGCTTTGGTCCAAAATTGGCTAAAAATGTCATACTATACTATGTCGTCCAAAATGTGACACTTTTTTGAAAAAAAAGCTTTGGTCCAAAATTGGCCAAAAATGTCATATTATACTATGTCATCCAAAATCTGACAATTTTTTTGAAAACATTTCTTGGTCCAAAATGTGACAAAAACGTCATATTATACTATGTAGTACGTCATACTATACTATGTCATCCAAATTGTGACCATTTTTTGAAAAAAAAATTTGGTACAAAATTGGACAAAAACGTCATACTATACTATGTCGTCCAAAATGTGACAATTTATTTGAAAAACATTTTTTTGGTCCAAAATTTGACAAAAACGTCATACTATACTATGTCTAAATGTCTACATCACCCTTAATGGGAGGCAGAGAGGGAGAGAATGACAAACCGGATCAGCCACTCGACGCGGAATTCGAACCAAGGCCACCTGCAGAGGGGACAAAAGCTTCAACATATGGGGCAGGTCTGGTGCTCTACCATTTGAGCTAAACTGCTGTTGAACAGTTTTTTTAAGTAAGATTTGTGCAGTCGAATATTTGACAAAAACATCATACTATACTATGTCGTTCAAAATGTGAACATTATTTGAAAAACATTTTTTTGGTACAAAACTTGACAAAACATCATACTATACTATGTAGTACGTCATACTATACTATGTCGTCCAAAATCTGACAATTTTTTGAAAAAAAAGCTTTGATCCAAAATTGGACAAAAACGTCATACTATACTATGTCGTCCAAAATCTGACAATTTTTTTGAAAAACAGTTTTTTGTTCCAAAATGTGACAAAAACGTCATATTATACTATATAGTACGTCATACTATACTATGTCGTCCAAAATCTGACAATTTTTTTGAAAAAAAGTTTTGGTCCAAAACTTGACAAAAATGTCATACTATACTATGTAGTACGTCATACTATACCATGTCGTCCAAAATCTGACAATTTTTTTGAAAAAAAAGCTTTGGTACAAAATTGGACAAAAACGTCATTCTATACTATGTCGTCCAAAATGTGACAATTTTTTTGAAAAACAGTTTTTTGGTCCAAAACTTGACAAAAATGTCATATTATACTATGTAGTACGTCATACTATACTATGTCGTCCAAATTGTGACCATTTTTTGAAAAAAAAGATTTGGTACAAAATTGGACAAAAACGTCATACTATACTATGTCGTCCAAAATGTGACAATTTTTTTGAAAAACAGTTTTTTGGTCCAAAACTTGACAAAAATGTCATACTATACTATGTCGTCCAAAATGTGACATTTTTTTAAAAATACAGTCTTTTTGTCCAAAAAATTGACGAAAACATCATATTATACTATGTAGTACGTCATACTATACTATGTCGTCCAAAATCTGACAATTTTTTGAAAAAAAAGCTTTGGTCCAAAATTGGACAAAAATGTCATACTATACAATGTCGTCCAAAATCTGACAATTTTTTTGAAAACATTTCTTGGTCCAAAATGTGACAAAAACGTCATATTATACTATGTAGTACGTCATACTATACTATGTCGTCCAAATTGTGACCATTTTTTGAAAAAAAAGATTTGGTACAAAATTGGACAAAAACGTCATACTATACTATGTCGTCCAAAATGTGACAATTTATTTGAAAAACATTTTTTTGGTCCAAAATTTGACAAAAACGTCATACTATACTATGTCTAAATGTCTACATCTCCCTTAATGGGAGGCAGAGAGGGAGAGAATGACAAACCGGATCAGCCACTCGACGCGGGATTCGAACCAAGGCCACCTACAGAGGGGACAAAAGCTTCAACATATGGGGCAGGTCTGGTGCTCTACCATTTGAGCTAAACTGCTGTTGAACAGTTTTTTTAAGTAAGATTTGTGCAGTCGAATATTTGACAAAAACATCATACTATACTATGTCGTTCAAAATGTGAACATTATTTGAAAAACATTTTTTTGGTACAAAACTTGACAAAACATCATACTATACTATGTAGTACGTCATACTATACTATGTCGTCCAAAATCTGACAATTTTTTGAAAAAAAAGCTTTGATCCAAAATTGGACAAAAACGTCATACGATACTATGTCGTCCAAAATCTGACAATTTTTTTGAAAAACAGTTTTTTGTTCCAAAATGTGACAAAAACGTCATATTATACTATATAGTACGTCATACTATACTATGTCGTCCAAAATCTGACAATTTTTTTGAAAAAAAGTTTTGGTCCAAAACTTGACAAAAATGTCATACTATACTATGTAGTACGTCATACTATACCATGTCGTCCAAAATCTGACAATTTTTTTGAAAAAAAAGCTTTGGTACAAAATTGGACAAAAACGTCATTCTATACTATGTCGTCCAAAATGTGACCATTTTTTTGAAAAACAGTTTTTTGGTCCAAAACTTGACAAAAATGTCTTACTATACTATGTCGTCCAAAATGTGACAATTTTTTTGAAAAACAGTTTTTTGGTCCAAAACTTGACAAAAATGTCATATTATACTATGTAGTACGTCATACTATACTATGTCGTCCAAATTGTGACCATTTTTTGAAAAAAAAATTTGGTACAAAATTGGACAAAAACGCCAACTATACTATGTCGTCCAAAATGTGACAATTTTTTTGAAAAACAGTTTTTTGGTCCAAAACTTGACAAAAATGTCATATTATAATATGTAGTACGTCATACTATACTATGTCGTCCATATTATGACCATTTTTTGAAAAAAACATTTGGTACAAAATTGGACAAAAACGTCATACTATACTATGTCGTCCAAAATGTGACAATTTTTTTGAAAAACAGTTTTTTGGTCCAAAACTTGACAAAAATGTCATATTATACTATGTAGTACGTCATACTATACTATGTCGTCCAAATTGTGACCATTTTTTGAAAAGAAAATTTGGTACAAAATTGGACAAAAACATCATACTATACTATGTCGTCCAAAATGTGACAATTTTTTTGAAAAACAGTTTTTTGGTCCAAAACTTGACAAAAATGTCATATTATACTATGTAGTACGTCATACTATACTATGTCGTCCAAATTGTGACCATTTTTTGAAAAAAAAATTTGGTACAAAATTGGACAAAAACGTCATACTATACTATGTCGTCCAAAATGTGTCAATTTTTTTGAAAAACAGTTTTTTGGTCCAAAACTTGACAAAACGTCATACTATACTATGTAGTACGTCATACTATACTATGTCGTCCAAAATGTGACTATTTTTTGAAAAAAAAGCTTTGGTCCAAAATTGGCCAAAAACGTCATACTATACTATGTCGTCAAAAATCTGACAATTAAAAAAAAAAAAAAAGTTTTGGTCCAAAACTTGACAAAAACGTCATATTATACTATGTAGTACGTCATACTATACTATGTCGTCTAAATTGAGACCATTTTTTGAAAAGAAAATTTGGTACAAAATTGGACAAAAACGTCATACTATACTATGTCGTCCAAAATGTGACAATTTTTTTGAAAACCAGTTTTTTGGTCCATAAGTTGACAAAAATGTCATATTATACTATTTAGTACGTCATACTATACTATGTCGTCCAAATTATGACCATTTTTTGAAAAAAAATATTTGGTACAAAATTGGACAAAAATGGCATACTATACTATGTCGTCCAAAATGTGACAACTTTTTTTGAAAAACAGTTTTTTGGTCCAAAACTTGACAAAAATGTCATACTATACTATGTAGTCCAAAATGTGACACTTTTTTAAAAATAGTCTTTTTGTCCAAAAAATTGACGAAAACATCATATTATACTATGTAGTACGTCATACTATACTATGTCGTCCAATTTGTGACCATTTTTTGAAAAAAAAATTTGGTACAAAATTGGACAAAAACGTCATACTATACTATGTCGTCCAAAATGTGACAATTTTTTTGAAAAACAGTTTTTTGGTCCAAAACTTGACAAAAATGTCATATTATACTATGTAGTACGTCATACTATACTATGTCGTCCAAAATCTGACAATTTTTTGAAAAAAAAGCTTTGGTCCAAAATTGGACAAAAACGTCATACTATACTATGTCGTACAAAATCTGACCATTTTTTGAAAAAAAAAGTTTTGGTCCAAAACTTGACAAAAACGTCATATTATACTATGTAGTACGTCATACTATACTATGTCGTCTAAATTGAGACCATTTTTTGAAAAAAAAATTTGGTACAAAATTGGACAAAAACGTCATACTATACTATGTCGTCCAAAATGTGACAATTTTTTTGAAAACCAGTTTTTTGGTCCATAACTTGACAAAAATGTCATATTATGCTATTTAGTACATCATACTATACTATGTCGTCCAAATTATGACCATTTTTTGAAAAAAAAATTTGGTACAAAATTGGACAAAAACGTCATACTATACTATGTCGTCCAAAATGTGACAATTTTTTTGAAAAACATTTTTTTGGTCCATAACTTGACAAAAATGTCATATTATACTATGTAGTAGGTCATACTATACTATGTCGTCCAAATTGTGACCATTTTTTGAAAAAAAAATTGGGTACAAAATTGGACAAAAACGTCATACTATACTATGTCGTCCAAAATGTGACAATTTTTTTGAAAAACAGTTTTTTGGTCCAAAACTTGACAAAAATGTCATATTATACTATGTAGTACGTCATACTATACTATGTCGTCCAAATTGTGACCATTTTTTGAAAAAAAAATTTGGTACTAAATTGGACAAAAACGTCATACTATACTATGTCGTCCAAAATGTGACAATTTTTTTGAAAAACAGTTTTTTGGTCCAAAACTTGACAAAAATGTCATATTATACTATGTAGTACGTCATACTATACTATGTCGTCCAAATTGTGACAATTTTTTGAAAAGAAAATTTGGTACTAAATTGGACAAAAACGTCATAATATACTATGTCGTCCAAAATGTGACAATTTTTTTGAAAAACTGTTTTTTGGTCCAAAACTTGACAAAAATGTCATATTATACTATGTAGTACGTCATACTATACTATGTCGTCCAAATTGTGACCATTTTTTGAAAAGAAAATTTGGTACAAAATTGGACAAAAACGTCATACTATACTATGTCGTCCAAAATGTGACAATTTTTTTGAAAAACTGTTTTTTGGTCCAAAACTTGACAAAAATGTCATATTATACTATGTAGTACGTAATACTATACTATGTCGTCCAAAATGTGACTATTTTTTGAAAAAAAAACTTTGGTCCAAAATTGGCCAAAAATGTCATACTATACTATGTCGTCCAAAATCTGACAATTAAAAAAAAAAAAAAAGTTTTGGTCCAAAACTTGACAAAAACGTCATATTATACTATGTAGTACGTCATACTATACTATGTCGTCTAAATTGAGACCATTTTTTGAAAAAAAAGCTTTGGTACAAAATTGGACAAAAACGTCATACTATACTATGTCGTCCAAAATGTGACAATTTTTTTGAAAACCAGTTTTTTGGTCCATAACTTGACAAAAATGTCATATTATACTATGTAGTACATCATACTATACTATGTCGTCCAAATTATGACCATTTTTTGAAAAAAAAATTTGGTACAAAATTGGACAAAAACGTCATACTATACTATGTCGTCCAAAATGTGACAATTTTTTTGAAAAACAGTTTTTTGGTCCATAACTTGACAAAAATGTCATATTATACTATGTAGTAGGTCATACTATACTATGTCGTCCAAATTGTGACCATTTTTTGAAAAAAAAATTGGGTACAAAATTGGACAAAAACGTCATACTATACTATGTCGTCCAAAATGTGACAATTTTTTTGAAAAACAGTTTTTTGGTCCAAAACTTGACAAAAACGTCATATTATACTATGTAGTACGTCATACTATACTATGTCGTCTAAATTGAGACCATTTTTTGAAAAAAAAATTTGGTACAAAATTGGACAAAAACGTCATACTATACTATGTCGTCCAAAATGTGACAATTTTTTTGAAAACCAGTTTTTTGGTCCATAACTTGACAAAAATGTCATATTATACTATGTAGTACATCATACTATACTATGTCGTCCAAATTATGACCATTTTTTGAAAAAAAAATTTGGTACAAAATTGGACAAAAACGTCATACTATACTATGTCGTCCAAAATGTGACAATTTTTTTGAAAAACAGTTTTTTGGTCCATAACTTGACAAAAATGTCATATTATACTATGTAGTAGGTCATACTATACTATGTCGTCCAAATTGTGACCATTTTTTGAAAAAAAAATTGGGTACAAAATTGGACAAAAACGTCATACTATACTATGTCGTCCAAAATGTGACAATTTTTTTGAAAAACAGTTTTTTGGTCCAAAACTTGACAAAAATGTCATATTATACTATGTAGTACGTCATACTATACTATGTCGTCCAAATTGTGACCATTTTTTGAAAAAAAAATTTGGTACAAAATTGGACAAAAACGTCATACTATACTATGTCGTCCAAAATGTGACAATTTTTTTGAAAAACAGTTTTTTGGTCCAAAACTTGACAAAAGTGTCATATCATACTATGTAGTACGTCATACTATACTATGTCGTCCAAATTGTGACCATTTTTTGAAAAAAAAATTTGGTACTAAATTGGACAAAAACGTCATACTATACTATGTCGTCCAAAATGTGACAATTTTTTTGAAAAACAGTTTTTTGGTCCAAAACTTGACAAAAATGTCATATTATACTATGTAGTACGTCATACTATACTATGTCGTCCAAATTGTGACCATTTTTTGAAAAGAAAATTTGGTACAAAATTGGACAAAAACGTCATAATATACTATGTCGTCCAAAATGTGACAATTTTTTTGAAAAACTGTTTGTTGGTCCAAAACTTGACAGAAATGTCATATTATACTATGTAGTACGTTATACTATACTATGTCGTCCAAATTGTGATTTTTTTGAAAAAAAAGATTTGGTACAAAATTGGACAAAAACGTCATACTATATTATGTCGTCCAAAATGTGACAATTTTTTTGAAAAACAGTTTTTTGGTCCAAAACTTGACAAAAATGTCATACTATACTATGTAGTACGTCATACTATACTATGTCGTCCAAAATGTGACTATTTTTTGAAAAAAAAGCTTTGGTCCAAAATTGGCCAAAAATGTCATACTATACTATGTTGTCCAAAATCTGACAATTAAAAAAAAAAAAAAAGTTTTGGTCCAAAACTTGTTAAAAACTTCATATTATACTATGAAGTACGTCATACTATACTATGTCGTCCAAATTGTGACCATTTTTTTGAAAAAAAAGATTTGGTACAAAATTGGACAAAAACGTCATACTATACTATGTCGTCCAAAATGTGACAATTTATTTGAAAAAAAAGCTTTGGTCCAAAATTGGACAAAAACGTCATACTATACTATGTCGTCCAAAATGTGACAATTTTTTGAAAAAAAAGCTTTGGTCCAAAATTGGACAAAAACGTCATACTATACTATGTCGTCCAAAATGTGACAATTTTTTTGAAAAACTGTTTGTTGGTCCAAAACTTGACAGAAATGTCATATTATACTATGTAGTACGTCATACTATACTATGTCGTCCAAATTGTGATTTTTTTGAAAAAAAAGATTTGGTACAAAATTGGACAAAAACGTCATACTATATTATGTCGTCCAAAATGTGACAATTTTTTTGAAAAACAGTTTTTTGGTCCAAAACTTGACAAAAATGTCATACTATACTATGTAGTACGTCATACTATACTATGTCGTCCAAAATGTGACTATTTTTTGAAAAAAAAGCTTTGGTCCAAAATTGGCCAAAAATGTCATACTATACTATGTTGTCCAAAATCTGACAATTAAAAAAAAAAAAAAAGTTTTGGTCCAAAACTTGACAAAAACTTCATATTATACTATGAAGTACGTCATACTATACTATGTCGTCCAAAATGTGACAATTTTTTTGAAAAACAGTTTTTTGGTCCATAACTTTACAAAAATGTCATATTATACTATGTAGTACGTCATACTATACTATGTCGTCCAAATAATGACCATTTTTTGAAAAAAAAATTGGTACAAAATTGGACAAAAACGTCATACTATACTATGTCGTCCAAAATGTGACAATTTTTTTGAAAAACAGTTTTTTGGTCCAAAACTTGACAAAAGTGTCATATCATACTATGTAGTACGTCATACTATACTATGTCGTCCAAATTGTGACCATTTTTTGAAAAAAAAATTTGGTACTAAATTGGACAAAAACGTCATACTATACTATGTCGTCCAAAATGTGACAATTTTTTTGAAAAACAGTTTTTTGGTCCAAAACTTGACAAAAATGTCATATTATACTATGTAGTACGTCATACTATACTATGTCGTCCAAATTGTGACCATTTTTTGAAAAGAAAATTTGGTACAAAATTGGACAAAAACGTCATAATACACTATGTCGTCCAAAATGTGACAATTTTTTTGAAAAACTGTTTTTTGGTCCAAAACTTGACAGAAATGTCATATTATACTATGTAGTACGTCATACTATACTATGTCGTCCAAATTGTGACCATTTTTTGAAAAAAAAGCTTTGGTACAAAATTGGACAAAAACGTCATACTATACTATGTCGTCCAAAATGTGACAATTTTTTTGAAAAACAGTTTTTTGGTCCATAACTTGACAAAAATGTCATATTATACTATGTAGTACGTCATACTATACTATGTCGTCCAAATAATGACCATTTTTTGAAAAAAAAAATTGGTACAAAATTGGACAAAAACGTCATACTATACTATGTCGTCCAAATTGTGACCATTTTTTGAAAAAAAAGCTTTGGTACAAAATTGGACAAAAACTTCATACTATACTATGTCGTCCAAAATGTGACAATTTTTTTGAAAAACAGTTTTTTGGTCCATAACTTTACAAAAATGTCATATTATACTATGTAGTACGTCATACTATACTATGTCGTCCAAATAATGACCATTTTTTGAAAAAAAAAATTGGTACAAAATTGGACAAAAACGTCATACTATACTATGTTGTCCAAAATGTGACAATTTTTTTGAAAAGAAAATTTGGTACAAAATTGGACAAAAACGTCATACTATACTATGTCGTCCAAAATGTGACAATTTTTTTGAAAAACTGTTTTTTGGTCCAAAACTTGACAAAAATGTCATATTATACTATGTAGTACGTCATACTATACTATGTCGTCCAAATTGTGACCATTTTTTGAAAAGAAAATTTGGTACAAAATTGGACAAAAACGTCATACTATACTATGTCGTCCAAAATGTGACAATTTTTTTGAAAAACTGTTTTTTGGTCCAAAACTTGACAAAAATGTCATATTATACTATGTAGTACGTCATACTATACTATGTCGTCCAAATAATGACCATTTTTTGAAAAAAAAAATTGGTACAAAATTGGACAAAAACGTCATACTATACTATGTTGTCCAAAATGTGACAATTTTTTTGAAAAGAAAATTTGGTACAAAATTGGACAAAAACGTCATACTATACTATGTCGTCCAAAATGTGACAATTTTTTTGAAAAACTGTTTTTTGGTCCAAAACTTGACAAAAATGTCATATTTATACTATGTAGTACGTCATACTATACTATGTCGTCCAAATTGTGATTTTTTTGAAAAAAAAATTTGGTACAAAATTGGACAAAAACGTCATACTATACTATGTCGTCCAAAATGTGACAGTTTTTTTGAAAAACTGTTTTTTGGTCCAAAACTTGACAAAAATGTCATATTATACTATGTAGTACGTCATACTATACTATGTCGTCCAAATTGTGATTTTTTTTTAAAAAAAAAATTTGGTACAAAATTGGACAAAAACGTCATACTATACTATGTCGTCCAAAATGTGACAATTTTTTTGAAAAACAGTTTTTTGGTCCAAAACTTGACAGAAATGTCATATTATACTATGTAGTACGTCATACTATACTATGTCGTCCAAATTGTGACCATTTTTTGAAAAAAAAGCTTTGGTACAAAATTGGACAAAAACGTCATACTATACTATGTCGTCCAAAATGTGACAATTTTTTTGAAAAACAGTTTTTTGGTCCATAACTTGACAAAAATGTCATATTATACTATGTAGTACGTCATACTATACTATGTCGTCCAAATAATGACCATTTTTTGAAAAAAAAAATTGGTACAAAATTGGACAAAAACGTCATACTATACTATGTCGTCCAAAATGTGACAATTTTTTTGAAAAGAAAATTTGGTACAAAATTGGACAAAAACGTCATACTATACTATGTCGTCCAAAATGTGACAATTTTTTTGAAAAACTGTTTTTTGGTCCAAAACTTGACAAAAATGTCATATTTATACTATGTAGTACGTCATACTTTACTATGTCGTCCAAATTGTGATTTTTTTGAAAAAAAAATTTGGTACAAAATTGGACAAAAACGTCATACTATACTATGTCGTCCAAAATGTGACCATTTTTTTGAAAAACAGTTTTTTGGTCCAAAACTTGACAAAAATGTCATACTATACTATGTAGTACGTCATACTATACTATGTCGTCCAAAATGTGACTATTTTTTGAAAAAAAAGCTTTGGTCCAAAATTGGCCAAAAATGTCATACTATACTATGTTGTCCAAAATCTGACAATTTTTTTGAAAAACAGTTTTTTGGTCCAAAACTTGACAAAAGTGTCATATCATACTATGTAGTACGTCATACTATACTATGTCGTCCAAATTGTGACCATTTTTTGAAAAAAAAATTTGGTACTAAATTGGACAAAAACGTCATACTATACTATGTCGTCCAAAATGTGACAATTTTTTTGAAAAACAGTTTTTTGGTCCAAAACTTGACAAAAATGTCATATTATACTATGTAGTACGTCATACTATACTATGTCGTCCAAATTGTGACCATTTTTTGAAAAGAAAATTTGGTACAAAATTGGACAAAAACGTCATAATATACTATGTCGTCCAAAATGTGACAATATTTTTGAAAAACTGTTTTTTGGTCCAAAACTTGACAGAAATGTCATATTATACTATGTAGTACGTCATACTATACTATGTCGTCCAAATTGTGACCATTTTTTGAAAAAAAAGCTTTGGTACAAAATTGGACAAAAACTTCATACTATACTATGTCGTCCAAAATGTGACAATTTTTTTGAAAAACAGTTTTTTGGTCCATAACTTTACAAAAATGTCATATTATACTATGTAGTACGTCATACTATACTATGTCGTCCAAATTGTGATTTTTTTGAAAAAAAAATTTGGTACAAAATTGGACAAAAACGTCATACTATACTTTGTCGTCCAAAATGTGACCATTTTTTGAAAAAAAAAATTGGTACAAAATTGGACAAAAACGTCATACTATACTATGTTGTCCAAAATGTGACAATTTTTTTGAAAAGAAAATTTGGTACAAAATTGGACAAAAACGTCATACTATACTATGTCGTCCAAAATGTGACAATTTTTTTGAAAAACTGTTTTTTGGTCCAAAACTTGACAAAAATGTCATATTTATACTATGTAGTACGTCATACTATACTATGTCGTCCAAATTGTGATTTTTTTGAAAAAAAAATTTGGTACAAAATTGGACAAAAACGTCATACTATACTTTGTCGTCCAAAATGTGACAGTTTTTTTGAAAAACTGTTTTTTGGTCCAAAACTTGACAAAAATGTCATATTATACTATGTAGTACGTCATACTATACTATGTCGTCCAAATTGTGATTTTTTTTGAAAAAAAAATTTGGTACAAAATTGGACAAAAACGTCATACTATACTATGTCGTCCAAAATGTGACAATTTTTTTGAAAAACAGTTTTTTGGTCCAAAACTTGACAAAAATGTCATACTATACTATGTAGTACGTCATACTATACTATGTCGTCCAAAATGTGACTATTTTTTGAAAAAAAAGCTTTGGTCCAAAATTGGCCAAAAATGTCATACTATACTATGTTGTCCAAAATCTGACAATTAAAAAAAAAAAAAAAGTTTTGGTCCAAAACTTGACAAAAACGTCATATTATACTATGAAGTACGTCATACTATACTATGTCGTCCAAATTGTGACCATTTTTTGAAAAAAAAATTGGTACAAAATTGGACAAAAACGTCATACTATACTATGTCGTCCAAAATGTGACAATTTTTTTGAAAAACAGTTTTTTGGTCCATAACTTGACAAAAATGTCATATTATACTATGTAGTACGTCATACTATACTATGTCTTCCAAATAATGACAATTTTTTGAAAAAAAAATTTGGTACAAAATTGGACAAAAACGTCATACTATACTATGTCGTCCAAAATGTGAAATTTTTTTTAAAAAACAGTTTTTTGGTCCAAAACTTGACAAAAATGTCATATTATACTATGTAGTACGTCATACTATACTATGTCGTCCAAATTGTGACCATTTTTTGAAAAAAAAGATTTGGTACAAAATTGGACAAAAACGTCATACTATACTATTTCGTCCAAAATGTGACAATTTTTTTGAAAAACAGTTTTTTGGTCCAAAACTTGAAAAAAATGTCATACTATACTATGTCGTCCAAAATGTGACACTTTTTTAAAAATACAATCTTTTGGTCCAAAAAATTGACGAAAACATCATATTATACTATGTAGTACGTCATACTATACTATGTCGTCCAAAATCTGACAATTTTTTGAAAAAAAAGCTTTGGTCCAAAATTGGACAAAAACGTCATACTATACTATGTCGTACAAAATCTGACAATTTTTTTGAAAAACATTTTTTGGTCCAAAATGTGACAAAAACGTCATATTATACTATGTAGTACGTCATAACTATACTATGTTGTCCAAATTGTGACTATTTAAAAAAAAAAAAGCTTTGGTCCACAATTGGACAAAAACGTCATATTATACTACGTAGTACGTCATACTATACTATGTCGTCCAAATTGTGACCATTTTTTGAAAAAAAAGATTTGGTACAAAATTGGACAAAAACGTCATACTATACTATGTCGTCCAAAATGTGATTTTTTTGAAAAAAAAATTTGGTACAAAATTGGACAAAAACGTCATACTATACTATGTCGTCCAAAATGTGACAGTTTTTTTGAAAAACTGTTTTTTGGTCCAAAACTTGACAAAAATGTCATATTATACTATGTAGTACGTCATACTATACTATGTCGTCCAAATTGTGATTTTTTTAAAAAAAAAAATTTGGTACAAAATTGGACAAAAACGTCATACTATACTATGTCGTCCAAAATGTGACAATTTTTTTGAAAAACAGTTTTTTGGTCCAAAACTTGACAGAAATGTCATATTATACTATGTAGTACGTCATACTATACTATGTCGTCCAAATTGTGACCATTTTTTGAAAAAAAAGCTTTGGTACAAAATTGGACAAAAACGTCATACTATACTATGTCGTCCAAAATGTGACAATTTTTTTGAAAAACAGTTTTTTGGTCCATAACTTGACAAAAATGTCATATTATACTATGTAGTACGTCATACTATACTATGTCGTCCAAAATGTGACTATTTTTTGAAAAAAAAGCTTTGGTCCAAAATTGGCCAAAAATGTCATACTATACTATGTTGTCCAAAATCTGACAATTAAAAAAAAAAAAAAAGTTTTGGTCCAAAACTTGACAAAAACGTCATATTATACTATGAAGTACGTCATACTATACTATGTCGTCCAAATTGTGACCATTTTTTGAAAAAAAAATTGGTACAAAATTGGACAAAAACGTCATACTATACTATGTCGTCCAAAATGTGACAATTTTTTTGAAAAACAGTTTTTTGGTCCATAACTTGACAAAAATGTCATATTATACTATGTAGTACGTCATACTATACTATGTCTTCCAAATAATGACAATTTTTTGAAAAAAAAATTTGGTACAAAATTGGACAAAAACGTCATACTATACTATGTCGTCCAAAATGTGAAATTTTTTTTAAAAAACAGTTTTTTGGTCCAAAACTTGACAAAAATGTCATATTATACTATGTAGTACGTCATACTATACTATGTCGTCCAAATTGTGACCATTTTTTGAAAAAAAAGATTTGGTACAAAATTGGACAAAAACGTCATACTATACTATTTCGTCCAAAATGTGACAATTTTTTTGAAAAACAGTTTTTTGGTCCAAAACTTGAAAAAAATGTCATACTATACTATGTCGTCCAAAATGTGACACTTTTTTAAAAATACAATCTTTTGGTCCAAAAAATTGACGAAAACATCATATTATACTATGTAGTACGTCATACTATACTATGTCGTCCAAAATCTGACAATTTTTTGAAAAAAAAGCTTTGGTCCAAAATTGGACAAAAACGTCATACTATACTATGTCGTACAAAATCTGACAATTTTTTTGAAAAACATTTTTTGGTCCAAAATGTGACAAAAACGTCATATTATACTATGTAGTACGTCATAACTATACTATGTTGTCCAAATTGTGACTATTTAAAAAAAAAAAAGCTTTGGTCCACAATTGGACAAAAACGTCATATTATACTACGTAGTACGTCATACTATACTATGTCGTCCAAATTGTGACCATTTTTTGAAAAAAAAGATTTGGTACAAAATTGGACAAAAACGTCATACTATACTATGTCGTCCAAAATGTGACAATTTTTTTGAAAAACAGTTTTTTGGTCCAAAATTTGACAAAAACGTCATACTATACTATCTAGTACGTCATACTATACTATGTCGTCCAAAATGTGACTATTTTTTGAAAAAAAAGCTTTGGTCCAAAATTGGCCAAAAATGTCATACTATACTATGTCGTCCAAAATCTGACAATTAAAAAAAAAAAAAAAGTTTTGGTCCAAAACTTGACAAAAATGTCATATTATACTATGTAGTACGTCATACTATACTGTCGTCCAAATTGTGACCATTTTTTGAAAAAAAAATTTGGTACAAAATTGGACAAAAACGTCATACTATACTATGTCGTCCAAAATGTGACAATTTTTTTGAAAAAAAGTTTTTTGGTCCAAAACTTGACAAAAATGTCATACTATACTATGTCGTCCAAAATGTGACTATTTAAAAAAAAAAAAGCTTTGGTCCACAATTGGACAAAAACGTCATATTATACTACGTAGTACGTCATACTATACTATGTCGTCCAAATTGTGACCATTTTTTGAAAAAAAATTTTTGGTACAAAATTGGACAAAAACGTCATACTATACTATGTCGTCCAAAATGTGACAATTTTTTTGAAAAACAGTTTTTTGGTCCAAAACTTGACAAAAACGTCATACTATACTATGTAGTACGTCATACTATACTATGTCGTCCAAAATGTGACTATTTTTTGAAAAAAAAGCTTTGGTCTAAAATTGGCCAAAAATGTCATACTATACTATGTCGTCCAAAATCTGACTATTTAAAAAAAAAAAAAGTTTTGGTCCAAAACTTGACAAAAATGTCATATTATACTATGTAGTACGTCATACTATACTATGTCGTCCAAATTGTGACCATTTTTTGAAAAAAAAAATTGGTACAAATTGGACAAAAACGTCATACTATACTATGTCGTCCAAAATGTGACAATTTTTTTGAAAAACAGTTTTTTGGTCCAAAACTTGACAAAAACGTCATACTATACTATCTAGTACGTCATACTATACTATGTCGTCCAAAATGTGACTATTTTTTGAAAAAAAAGCTTTGGTCCAAAATTGGCCAAAAATGTCATACTATACTATGTTGTCCAAAATCTGACAATTTAAAAAAAAAAAAAAGTTTTGGTCCAAAACTTGACAAAAATGTCATATTATACTATGTAGTACGTCATACTATACTATGTCGTCCAAATTGTGACCATTTTTTGAAAAAAAAATTTGGTACAAAATTGGACAAAAACGTCATACTATACTATGTCGTCCAAAATGTGACAATTTTTTTGAAAAACAGTTTTTTGGTCCAAAACTTGACAAAAATGTCATACTATACTATGTATACGTCATACTATACTATGTCGTCCAAATTGTGACCATTTTTTGAAAAATTGGACAAAAATGTCATACTATACTATGTCTTAATGTCTACATCTCCGTTAATGGGAGGCAGAGAGGGGGAGAATGACAAACCGGATCAGCCACTTGACGCGGGATTCGAACCAGGGCCACCTGCAGAGGGGACAAAAGCTTCAACATATGGGGCAGGTCTGGTGCTCTACCATTTGAGCTAAAATGCTGTTGAATACAATGGTTTTTTTCAGTAAGATTTTTGCAGTCGAATATTTGACAAAAACATCAAACTATACTATGTCGTCCAAAACATGACCATTTTTTGAAAAAAAAATGTTGGTCCAAAATTTCACAAAAACGTCATACTATACTATGTCGTCCAAAATGTGACACTTTTTTAAAAATACAGACTTTTTCTCCAAAATGTGACAAAAACGTCATATTATACTATGTAGTACGTCATACTATACTATGTCGTCCAAAATGTGACCATTTAAAAAAAAAAAAAACTTTGGTCCACAATTGGACAAAAACGTCATACTATACTATGTCTTAATGTCTACATCTCCGTTTATGGGAGGCAGAGAGGGGGAGAATGACAAACCGGATCAGCCACTTGACGCGGGTCAATCAATCAATCAATCAATCAATCAATCAATCTTTATTTGTATAGCCCACAGTTTACATAGCATATTATAGCATGTCGTCCAAAATTTGACCAAAAAAAGTCAAAAAATGTGTCAACATACATGTCATTTATACATGAAAATACTTGAGTATGTACAATAACTCATACATTTCATTTTCCAAATCCTGTCTACTTACAGTACTGGAAGTGAATGTCCGTGTGGAGATAAAGAGTCTGAGCAGGCAATTCATTGCTATTTTATATGCAACTCCTTCGTCAATTTTGACCAAGACTAACAATATCTCTTTTAAATTTTTCCAGAATAATACAAATCATTTCTGTCATGGTTTGTGATTTATAACGACAGTGACCACTGTCGGCCACAAGATGGAGACACAGTATGTCTATTGAATGTGAGACGTTGCCCAGAAGTCATATACAATTCAGATTATCCCCCGATTACCAGCCATCATAACAGCACAATAGATTATTATTCCTATGCAGGGTTTTTATGAGTATTATTTTCTTTACTTAAGATCTGTGTGTCATTCGCTGTGCATAAAATAAAGTTGTGATTCATTTAATCAAACATATAGAGTGCTTATTATTTTTTAGACCACCTGTCAAAAACAAAAAAACATAAATATTTTATATTTATTTTATCTAGAAATGTTATTGATATTTATTTGCCAAATAAATTGAATTCACTTATTTATTCCCAGGAATCTAACTTAACTTTAATAACATTCAACCACTAAAACACATTTTTTCTGTTCAGGAATGCAAGTATATAACTAATAAAGAAATAATAATGTGCTTTACTATTTTTTTGTCGGGTTTTTTTCCCATAAAACAATAATAATCATATGTAAATTTAGTGCAGTTGTGGCATAAACCTTACAGTGGGTGGTGGTCTAATACATACAATGTATCTTTTGGAAATGACTATTTATTTAATGAATTAGGTGTCACAGAAATTACGTTGAAAATGTCCACAAAATGCTATATATGATGCACATAATTGCTGTTGGTGATGATTTACACTTTAATGTTTTAATCTACATCTGCCAAATATCATATTTGACTTGTGAGGGTAATTAATTAAATTAAATTAAATTAAATGTTTCTATTATTATTTATCAGATAATATCATGTCATCATTAGGTAATATTATTTAAGTGTTGCAGAATACATTTGTGGTGTGTGTGTCGACCTGGTATTTCTTATGTTGTGGGGACCCCTAAATCTGTTTACACGGTCACATTATAGGGACTTGTCTTCATTATGGGGACAAAAGCAAATCCCCATAACGTAACATAAAGTGAGGATAAGGTTAGGATTAGGGTTAAGCAAGTAGCTAAGGTTATGGTCAGTGATCTCCGGGAAATGTATCTAAATCAATGTAATGTCCTCTGAAGACAGTCGTTCAAGGTCACAGGGTTGTCCAAAAATGAAGCCTTTTTTCGAGCTGGTAAGAACATGATCTTTTTGTTCAGGTATATTTGTCATGATTTGCATACTTTGTACTGTGAGTATGACTAATTGTGTTGTGACAGAAAAATATGTGACCTTTATTAAAAATATGTATGTAAAAGTATGCAAACTTCCTCTCAAATGAATACGTGCCTTCTCTGAAAAAGTGTCATTCGTGGATGTGTAGTGTATCAATGAGACATCCTCTGGTTATTAAAGAATCCAGTGAGCCCCAAAAGGTTGAGAGCAAGTAGTAAATGAGCTGTGCTCTTTGCTGACTCATACAGGCCTCTTTTTTTTTATCTGTTCCAACCTTGAAAAGCAGACAGAATAACCTACTTTTTTCCCCCAGTGAACATGAATCTATTTGTCCACGGCTGCGAGGGTCAGCCATGACAGTTTGATTCAAATGTGCCTCTCCCCAAGTCTCTTCCTCTCCTCTGCGGGCGGATGATACTTGAAATGAAACACAGCTTTCACAATCAGTCCTTCATTGGATTCATCAATCACACGCTTCAGAGTGACAGCTGGGTTTTGTCTTTAAAGAGCCTATAGGCATCGATTACGGGATGTTGACGCACAACACGGTCGTCTGTTTACACTGTGGTTTCCTAGGATTTCTATTGGATTTTTAAGAGCAGGAACATGTTTGACATACAGTATGATGTGTTTTTGAAATCACCATGGTACCTATGTATAGTGTACATACTCTACTCTTATTCACTCATGATGTTTAATTGGTTGTGTTAACTCTTAAAAAAAAATGACATGACGTGTGTCAGCCCAGTTCCCTCGGTGATCTGCTTGAACCAAACATGCAAACGCTGCCTCAAGCAGCTTCCCCTCCTCCACCAGAGTAGGTCGAGGTCAGGTGAAACAGCTTGGCTTCAGGTTGATTTCATTGGCTGTCTTGGCTGAAGACGACTCCCACCTGTTTCCGGATTTCGTCCATGATCTCCGTCAGTAGGACAGACTCACCCAGAGGCATCCGTGGGCTCTCCTTAAGTCCTGAGAAAATAGGGGGGGTTGAACAGCATAATCATGCCACAGTTTAATTATGCACAGGCGCACAATGGAAGCATGCATGATTTCAACGAGAGGAGGTAAAGATTATGCAAATTAACATAGAAAGCAAAAAAAATTTAAAAAACAGGAGTGTAATACTGAGTAAGAGGCGAACACTTGATTTTGAATGAGTCTGATGAGCACATACAGGAGTACGACACTTGTCTGCCAGACAAAATTATAACAGATGAACGGGCCCAACCCCGTTTAAAATGAAAAATAAATGACACATAAATGAAATATCTACAAATTCACCTCCTTCAACTTCCGAATCAACCACAACAAATACTACAATAAAAGTCAATAGGCACACAATCAGGTTTAAAAGTCCCTTTTATGCTTTACGGAGGCTGCCATCATGTCTCTACAGCAGGCCAAACAGACAAACCAGTCAGACGCTGCATTTCCTGTTTTAAAGATGAACATCCTCTCTGTTATGCAAAGGTCACTGTGGTTCCCTGATGAAAAAATGGGAAGGCTATGTGAAAGGAGACCTTTGTTTGTTACGGTCTCACCATTCATTATTGCCACTAATTCTTACACGTTGGACCTTTAACTTTGAAACTAGAGTGTTGGCTCCATGTTACAAACCCAGCGTTTTCCTTTTGTAAAGACCTACCCTGGAGCAGACACTGCCTCACTTCCTCTGCTTCATAGCGAAGCCCAGTGCTGTTGGTGAAGTTCAGAGGGAGGCATGGTTCAGGTAGAGGATACTCCGTTTCTATGTCATTCACAACCAGTGTGGTCGGACAGTGCATGGGGCCAACAACCTGGTGGGGGGGGAAATATATGCATTTATGTTACTTAACACTGCAAATACTGCAGACCATGAAATGAATTGGGTGAGGATGCGTTAATCGAATGTAAAGGGGCCATCTTAGTCTTTCCACATCTCTAGCATGTCCCCATATCAGTTGTTTGTTAATCTATATATCAGTATTTGATAAGCACAGGCATAGCATACTTTGATCAAGCCCTCAGTGCCACTGATGACAGCATCGTTTGGAAATCGAGCGGCGATTGAAAAGGAACACAAGGCAATCCTGCTCCCGGAGAACTTCATCACCACCGCTATTGATTCATCCACTCCTGAAACACAAACATTAACATGAACGCGTCATTTCTAATCGTAACACATAGCTGATATTGCGGGAGAATTCACGTTCCATTCAGCTCGGCCCACTTGACATCACTTCACCATCGCAGAGTTTAATCAGCACACTTAAGTAAAGTCAACTCGCTTCTATTCAGCATCGCTTTCCATACGTGTCACGACGGTTTGAGGTTCAAGCACGAGACAAGGAGATGATAATTACGTGAACAATGAAGTGTAATTGTCTCTGCAGCTACATAACCCCGCTGTCACTTTTACTACTGTATTCTCCAGGGAGAATTTAGATTATTTTGACATTAGAGATAAAAGTGGGATTTCCTGTGGGAAGAATTCTTCTCTGAGGTGTTTGTGTTTAGGACTGTTCCTTAAAAAGATGCAATTTTCTGTCTTATTGTTCAATTTGTCACATTTTCCCCCAAGTTCCTTATGGTTAGCTGTATCAAGCGAGTTAAACATTTGCAATTGCTGATTTGTGCTTAATAATCATACCTGAGTCAAGCAGCACTCCTGTGGCTTGGATGGACTCTGGCCTCTCTCCGTTGAACACCATCAGGACAAACTGAAGGCAGTACACTCCGATATCTAGCAGCGCTCCGCCGCCTAACTCTTTCTTCACCGAACGAGCGACGTGGAGCTGAGGGGAGCCAAAGTCGGCCTTTACCAGCTTCACCTCCCCAACTGCCTCCTCCACCAGCAGCCTGCGCACCTCGGCGTGCACGGGGAAACAGCGGGACCAGATGGCCTGGGAGGGACAGGGAATGTGAGTATAAAAGTTAATACTGGAGTTGAGCACAGTTCTTCATGTCTGAGTGAGTACTGTGCCTGATGTGCTGCTCAAACATGGCAGGACAAGATGTTTTTTTTGTTGTTGTTTGCAAACCAAAGCCATAAATTCCCCCTGGGGATTCAGGGTTTATGATTTTTGATTTGACTATCATTGAAGTGGATATGTGTATTAGAAGATGTCAAAGCACTGCTTTAAAGATTAGATTGTGTGCGAGTGAATATGAGTGTGGGTCAGCTCAGCTTCATTTTTCTTGAATAAAAGCCAAATCCCTTTTCCACATAATACTGTTTTTTTTTATTTATGCCATAACTGAACCCACGGCAACACCTTTGACGTGCAAGTGACTACATCTTTTAAACCTCACCTCCATCAGGAAGACCTTGTTCTTCTTTGCAGCAGCGACGAGCTCTTTCACCTGTCCGGAGTTCATGGCGAAAGGTTTTTCACACAACACGTTCTTTCCAGCGTTGAGGAAGAGCAGACCAACTCGCCAGTGTTCAGTGTGCAGCACTCCCAGGTACACAACGTCTGTGAGGAACAACACATCGTATCAAAAAACGCCTGTGCAACCAAGTCATACTTTGCTCCTCACTCACCGACGTCCGGGTCTTTGACCAGCTCCTCGTAGCTGCCATAAGCCTTAGGAATACCATGCTTCTTGGCAAACTCTTTGGCACTCTCCAAGCTCCTAGACGCAATGACTGCTATCTGCACATGAGAGAAGACAGACATCATCACACTGTTGCTCTGTCAGCAGCTCTGTCCAACTACAAAGACGTGCATCTCGTGTGCACAGAGCACCTGGTGATCTCCTGGAGGCAGAGTCTTCATGGCCACGCTGAAGTCATGGCTGATCTTCCCAGCACCACAGAGTCCCCATCGGGTTGCCATGCTTGAACTGGACGGTTATAGCAGCGACGAATGAGACCTGATGGCGCTTTAGTGAAGATCTGAGCTGCTGGAGGTTTGTGACCTTGTGTAAGGTTGTCAGCAGCCAGCAGCCCTTCAGCGAGCAGGCTCCTGCATTTATATGCTGGGAACAAAGGACATGTCACCTTGCTCCTGCTCCCACCCCGAGGTATAGGGTACAGCACACAAACACACACACACACACACACACACACACACACACACACACAGGTCTGTGCAGCTATTCTTCTTAGGACACTGACCTGACTTCCGTTCACGTGGACAGCCGAAACAAAGTGTTTTCCTTAACCTTTACCGTAACCAGTTAATATCTAACCATAACATTAAAGGTGCCATATGTAAGAATGTGGCCAAAAACAGTTACTACATTCAAATTCAAAACACTGAGGTCTTTTAGGTTTCGTTTTCTGACGTAACTGGCAACCCGTACTTGCTTGGCAGCTGAAACTCTACCGACTGCAATGATAGGTAGACGGCGGTAGGTGGCGCCACATGCCAAAACATGATTTAAAAACATAAACATGATTTGCAGTGTGCAAAATATATTTTTTAATGTGAATATTTTGTCTGTACTGTTGTTGTTGGTGAGTTCAGTTTGTTATATTAACTTTATTCCTGAGTCTCTGTGACATATTAGGAGGATTTTATGGCCAGTTGCTTTAGATTTATTACATAATGCACCTTTAACCAAAACAAATTTGAATTATAGCCCTAAACTGAAACAAATTCCTCAGAAATGAGGTTGAGCCTCATTAGGACTAGGTTTTGGTCCCCATGAGGACTACTGGTAGTGACAAGGTCAGGTGTTTATGCCACAAAAGGTCCTGACGAGTTGACAAATACAAGTACACACACACACACGCACGCACACACAGAGCGAGGGAGAAAGCGATATTTTTGCTGATGCAGGTCTTCAAATCCAGGCTCAAGTGGTTTGCACCACTTGTCTCTAACGATCTGTAACAGGATCATCATTGGGGCTCGTTTCCGTCATTAGTTGCAGAGACAAGAAAAAAATAATAATAGGTTGCTGAGTTTAATGTGTACAGGCTGGGGGGGATGAGGGTTCAAACCTATCAGCATTCTCTCAGAGTAGAACAGGTCAAGTAGTCAAACCAGGAGCAGCTTAGTGTCCCTGTGAGAGTGGCACTGATTAGCCTGCAATGATTTGACAGATTCACAGAGGGCCAATGATTAAACCCGGGTCTTGTGCAGGTTGCTGTGATAAATAGATTCGCAGGTTTCGCAGAATACTCGCGGAGCCCCACAGCAAGACCAATTTAACTGGCCAGTAAGCTGAGCCAGGATGACTATGGAGAAGCATCAGCTCAGTGACCTTTGAGCTGAATATTATCCTTTTAACCAGACAGGCAGTCGTATAAACTCACTGCCGGTTTCTGCCAGTAGAGGTCACTGTGCTGTCAGTGGAGTTCACCATATCTGTCAAGCTGGCAGGTTTTGGCACGGCTCATTCAAGCGAATTATGTAAAGGTTTGCAAAATCAGATCGAACAACGAGAAGGCAGATCGAGGCAGGTTGACTCATATCTGTCAGAGGTCACATATAAATTCTGGATCTATTCGTCGGATTTTTATCTAGATTGTTATGTTATATGACAATAATTATACTCTGCCATAATAGGTTTCCAATTTTAATAATATTTTAAACAGAAAGTCATATTTATTCACTTATTCATTCAGTATCCTGTCCAAAACTGTTTCCTGAAAGTACAGTGTGAGGCTGGACAAGAAAATAGAGCCAGCGACAAAGTCTTCATCAAAAAAAGAATTCCATAAATGACTCTCCTTATTTCATTTCCAAATGAATTCTGTGAGCCGTGTGTGCCGTTGTCATAACAACAAGGTACCAGCTGGGCAATTTGTATGCAAATGGATTGGGCTTGTTCTGATATCCCCGCCTATACCACACGACCACGCTGCCGTGGGAATGCCTAACCCCGAGCAAGATTTTGTTTCTGGAACTTTTTTTCAGGAGCTGCACACTGACAGGCATACAGGTGTTAAGAAAAGAGGTATAAGTGTTGGAGGGGGGGGGGTGTTAAAGAACGGGCAAGTGTAACTACATTTTGAATTGGTGTGAAGAATTGGTTCTGTGCTGCCTGAGACTCAGTTGTCAGCAGACTGTCACACACAGAGCAGAGGCTCAGGTGGTTAGAAAAAGGTGTTCTGGTGAAAGGGACGCCTGAAAACCTGGGACCCCTCTTTTCTCTTAGCTGCGCCTTTGCCACGGAGGCCTACTTTTCAATTTTCAAAATGTTGAAACCTTCAGGCTGAAAAAAACCACCATCCTCTGTATAAGCTCAAGGTCACACGCATCTGAACTGATCTTGTAGATTAAATTAAGATTATCTAAGAGCATACGGTGGAGTCTGAGGCCCTGCGTTTCCAAATCTGGCCCCGGGATGGAGACAGATTGTATAGACACCATTTTTTTGTTGGAAGGAAGCCAGTGCCTCATCAATACAGCATGGTCAGGATGATTGCCTTCCACTCCTATCATTCTTCTTATTTGATTAAGTTTCCGTGCATCCTCTCTCGTCTGCATCACTCTTACACAAAGAAGTGGAAAAATGCTCTCCGGTTTCCTCAGAGGGCGCGGATCATTGTTTTGCCAGTGAGGGTGTTTGATCACAGCAGACAGTCACGTCATTATCTTACTGTCGGAAAACAACTGTGCTGCCCTTTGTCGGGACATTCTTGTCATTCGCAAAAGATACATATAGTATTTAAACACTGTAAATGCTTAATTAATTAATTATAAACAATGGTCTGTTCCATTCAAACCATTGTACTGATTCACACAATGCTGATTAGGCCTATATACCAGCGCTTCACAACTCTCTTTGTGGATCTCAGTTAGCAGCATTCCTGTATTGCACACAGGAAGTGATTTGTTTTGCATCGAGACAGACAGAGGCAACAGCAACATTTAAACTAGTAAAGTGAATTGGCTACAAACACAAAGACGCACCCACAAAATGTGTTGGAGGTGAATTCTACTCCTCATAAAAGGCTTCTTGCCCCCACCCACCCCTGTGCTACTGATGTATAAACAAACACTGAAAAATGGGATGCAAATTCCTGTAAATAAAGACCAAGCAGAGACAGAATAGTCACCAAAATTCCCCCAAAATGTCGCCCCAAAAAAGTATCGAAGAGAGTAAAAGCTAAAATGTAACTGTCTGAAACCCTATATTGTTATAGTTCAGATTTCATCAGTATACTTATTTACTCTTTATTTATTTGAAGGAGGGAGCAGACCTGTATATCAGTTGATGGAACATCTGTGTCTCACTGCAGAAGGACTGGTGCCAGCAGGTGACAGCCATTTTCGAGGGGCCAGGTTGGTAGCTTCATGAATCCAGCCAGTGGAGGAGAATCTGCAGCAAGTGAAAATATAAGTCATTTTGTCAATGCTACAGCATGTTCTGATGTGTGGGCTGGTTTATTTTTTCCTATTAGAAAAAGTGTGATAGAAGGAGACTGAGAGGAGCAGGCAAAAAATGGGAGCCTTTGAGCCACACCGCTTTGTGCAGACCCTTTGAGAGTCCTATCTTTGTCTGCAGCTCACACACTGGGCGGCTGAGCTGTGGAGCAGGAGCAGGAGCAGGCTGGACCAGCGCTGACTTAGCAGCCCTACATCTCACTATTTGTGCCGACATGGAGGGAAGCAGAAGAAGGAGTCTTCGAGACAAGATACTATTCCTCTTTTCAAACCACTGTCCACGTGTTTTTCTTTTTTTTGCATCAGCCAAATATGGCTGAAGATGTTCACATATATGGAAAGGGATTACATAAAATGTCAGCAGGCTGTGTATCATTTAATCTAGTGGCCGGCTAAAAAAGATTTTTTTTAAACAATCTGTCAAATATTTAAAGGTGCATTATGTAATAAATCTTGAGCAACTGGCCATAAAATCCTCCTAATATGTCACAGAGACTCAGGAATAATGTTAATATAACAAACTGAACTCACCAACAACAACAGTACAGACAAAATATTTGCATTAAAAAGTATATTTTACAGACTGCAAATCATGTTTATGTTTTGAAATCATGTTTTGGCATGTGGCGCCACCTACCACCGTCTACCAATCATTGCAGTCAGTAGAGTCTCAGATGCCGCGCAACCGCGGGTTGCCAGTTATGCCAGAAAACGAAAACCTAAAAGACCTCGGTATTTTGAATTTGAATGTAGTAACCATTTTTGGCCACATTCTTACATATGGCACCTTTAACAGAAACCATAACAAGAGACATCACAATCATTGGAACAAAACCAACATCACATACACAAACATACCACTTGTTTGCATTATATCCCACTATTACGTGAATTCCTGTGTGCCAAGACACATAACAAGGTCCAGAAAAGGTTTCATGTGTTCATACTCTTCCCTTGGATAAATAAGTTCCAATGCAATGCAGGATGCTATTGCCTTCATCCACAAATCAACTTTTGCAGCTCAACGCAGAATAATCTGTGCTAATTGCTACATAAATACAACTGAGCAATGTGAGCTAATCCTCAAATCCACAAAATAACAGTGGTAAGCAAATAGAATGCAAAATGTACACTTGTGGTGTATTCTTTATTCATACAAATAAGATCCAGCCCAAAGTGACAGGCAGAAATAGGGGAGTGAGTTTCCCAAGGTGAATATTTTTCAACACCAATAAGCTTTATCGTGTCTCCACTTTTCTGTGATGTTTAAATCTTATCAAGCTGAAAGAGGTTTTTCCAAACTACAAAATAAAAGAGAGACACAAGGCTTTGTTCCTATGTTTGTTTTTTTCTTCTGTTAAACAAGGTGACAGGTCTACTATCAAGCCCTGTTGTTCCACCACCATCTGTCTCCATTATCTGCAGCCTCATTCTGGGAAACATGACACTCACTTACTTTCTCGGTTTTCTTACTGTATCTCTGTCTCTCGCAAATACAGAACCAAATAAAGAAGTCGTGCGTCAACTCCACGGCGGAGTCGCCTTGTATCGGTTTGGCTGAGACTGCTGTGTGAGGTGATATGGAGTCCACGACAGAGGTGCGAGTGGTCGACATGACAGGGAAGTCAACATGGGACAGATACCATCCAGCTGATAATGGTCATTTGGGTTTGAGTCGTGTCCATTATCAATCCGCCTCCATGATGTTCCTGCACATCCCAAGTTAAGGCATTCTCTGGGCCATGATATCATGCTGAGGGAATGTTACTGAATCTTGACAATATCAGATTACAGTTTCCTCAATAACGCCTTAATAGGAACATTTAAAGGACTGTAAGGATTATACCTTATTTCTCAAAGTTAAACTAGTTCCCTGGTGTCCTAATGAACATGTCTGTGACATGCTTTGGTCAAAATACCATAAGGATGAAGCACCACAGCAGTTCAATCACCCTGTCAAAACAGCCCTGTTCCCTGTGCCCTTTAATTACTAGTAATACATATGCAATTAAATATCACTCTTTTGGAATTCAATAATAATGCTGATTATTTAAAAAAAAAAAAAAAAAAGAGAAAACTATTACAATCTTGTTTATTTTATTGATGATTCAAAGTTCAAACATCTCGTCCCACAGCCTGTGCTAAAGCCTCCCTGAGCACCGCTCCTCTCGCACCTGACTGGGAAACTGTTCACTGAGACTAATGTATAACTGCTTCTCCACCCTTTTGATTTCCCACTCCATCAGTGGACTGAATCCCCCCTGTTGGCCAGCCGCACTGGCGCGTCTGCGGGAAGGCCGAAGCCATTAAGCAGCCAACACACTCCACTGAGTCTCCATGTTTAATTGCCTGATAGGGCTTGTGATATTTTTATCAGCTGTCCTGTGGCGGATGGCTGCCGTGGGAGGGGGGGGGGGGGGGGCTATGTGTGTGTGTGTGAGTGTGTTACGCCTGTGTACACCTCTGACAGGAGGGCTGCCTGTATGCTGCAGGAAAACTCTGCACGACTGTGCACCTGCATATCAAACTGTGTGACCCAGTCATTCAGCTGTGACATAGCACAGAACATCCACACCTAAATACGTCCCTGCCTTTGATCCCTCATTTGCGTCAAAGCGTGATGATCATGATTTATGTCTCCAGCGCCTAAACACGATCACTGACAAATGCTGTTGTTGTTTTTTCCCCCCACACACAGAACACAACCACTGCTATGTTGACAGAGTTTGGTTTTATGTTGTTTAGAGATGACTGGTAAATATGGCAAATGGATTTATCACTAGAGTACTTGCAGTATCAGATCTTTATAGATGCACAGATTCCTCTGGCACGCACACACGCACGCACACACGCACACACAGCTTTTTGGTTTATTTCATCGACAATATTGCAAGTGCAAAGTGTTGAACCCTGGAAAAAATGCCTTTCATGTTCAGGCTTCATTTTCTCTACTGCATGTTCTGTGTTGACGGCAGTAATAATGACTTCTTTGACAGGAAAAACAAACAGCACTGTTGAACTGTTGTTGTTTAGCAAAAAAAAAAAAACTTCACTCACTCATCTTTAATTAAGAAACCTCTGAAAATGATGTTAAAAGGTAAAAAAAAAAGTAAAAACCTTTCATTTGAACATAACGTAGTCTAACTACTACTCTAATTTAATTTACTTGCACGAGTATCTTTTTCACTCAATATGAGGAACATGCCTGAATTCTTTTACCCAAATTGCCCATGCTTATAGAGGTTAAAGGGTCAAGTATTTAGTGTGACTTAACCTAACTACACATTACACTACAATAGCACAACACTGGCTCTCTTAAACCTGGAGTAGAACCACAATTAATGTCAAAAACCTGTATTTGTATTTTAACTAGTTCCTTAAATACACGTTAAACTCATTAACAGCGTTCTTTGGAAGACCAACTTTCAGTCACATTATTCCACTTTTAATTATCACATAATTTGACAGTCATAAAAAACACTTTTGCACTACACTATATAGCATGTAGGCCATTTTTACATAGTTCACATTATTTACACCTGTCAAAATGGCTGGTGTGGCTTTAAGTGCCATGACTCCTCCCCCTTCAGGTTGCTGTGAACACAGACTATAAAGAAACTTAACCCACAACACCGAACGCATCGCAGACGACACATTTGTGTAAGCACCGTAATTACACAACAGTTTTTGCTATTGGAAAAAAAATCCTACTGTTTCTGAAACTTAAGAAGTTGCAAGTCAAAGCCAACGTGGTTATTACGGTAGTTTCTATTTTCACTATTGTATTTAGTGGCTGAGTGTGTCTTTCTGTTTGTTTGTGCTTCCACACTCGCACTTGTTAATATGACCAACAGAGGCCGCTAGAGGCTTGTTGAGTGAATGGGGTGAAGTCTGCCATCTCTGATTATCATTTTTGGACATTGAGTCAAAGACTCAACTGACTGATGTTTTATACTGTTCAAATTTCAAATTTAACATGGAAAACATGGTGTTTGTGTACAACTACAGTGTTTTTTTGAAATAAAACTCTTGTTTTTCTTCATTTTCACTTTTTCATACACTATATTACACCTGGCTGTAAATACATTTTGAGAGAACAAAACAAGTGTCTCTTTACTCGTAGCAGGAAGTCCCGCCTCCTCTCTCTCTCAGCTTCGTCTGCTACGGCCGCGGTAGCTCGCCCTCTCCCTCGCCTCACGAACCTCATCTGCTGACACGGAGAAAGAAGACGAGGACGACATTTGACCAGCTGCGGATACTGTAGCGCTCAGGGAAGGGAGGGGGTGAGCAGAGGAGCAGTTCTTTGTTGTAAATTTCAGCCTCTCCTCTAGATGGCACTATAAACTACTTATTTCCCCTTTAAACTGTCCTGCAAGAAACAGAACAAAAGCACAGAATAGCTCCTTTTCCCCTCAGTGTTTATTTGTCTCTTCAGAAACACACACACAGTCACGCTCGGCCACGCACGCACGCACGCACGCACGCACGCACGCACGCACGCACGCACGCACGCACGCACGCACACACACACACACACACACACACACACACACACACACACACACACACACACACACACACACACACACACACTCCAATGCTCGCTCGCCCGTCACCTCACAGGTCTTTTCTCTCGCCCCTGCAACAACCATCTCACCTCCTCCTCCCTTGGCTCTCTTTGCCACAATCTCGACTTCAAACTTCATCCCACCCTCTTTTCCATCCCTCTTATCACATACAGCACTCACACATTTGCACATCCAGACATAGTTGAATGGCTTTTTACATCCTGGCACGCACATGCGACAACACACAGCTTAAAAAGGCACAATCACACATGCAATAGACACATTCTCACGCAATACCATTTTTTCCCACCCTCTTGCTGTTTTATCCATGTTTTGCTCTTGGGCAAATTGCCACCATACTGTAACTGTCAATTGAATCCACTGCTGCTGCAAAAAAAATAAAAAAAAGAATTCCCTGTGAAACACCTAAAGGAAAAAAACATCAAAGGCACCATACCTCAGAAGGATCCACTGGAGCTAATGAAAGCGAGTCATCCTTCATTCAAATGAGCATACGTTTCCCCTTTGTGATATGTAAAGACTCTTATAGCCGCTGTGAAGCCCCCACTTCACAGATGAGTGTTGAAACGGATACAACATATAGATCATATTCTGTAGATGTCGACACCAGATTTGCAAACATGCGTCTTTTTTGGGATTCAATTTACCAGCACATATCCCAACACTGCATTACATGCCAGTGACAAAGCACTGCCATTATCTCTTGTCCACTGAGAGAAAAGGATAAAGTAATGTGCTTGTGTGTCCACTTGTCATTTCTTGACAACAGTCAACCATGTTTAGTTTTTACGCTGACCACAATTATTACTTAATAATCCGATTTTAACCTTGGCAAATGTGCTGTAACCGTGAAAACCTTGAAACTCCAGTGTCGTATCATATGAAAAAACATTTCTACACTACAAGTATAGCAGTGACACAAGCTGGGAAGGTGGAGTTCTCTGCTTCTGGCTAATAGGACAAAGCTCCATTTGTAGAGAATAACCTCTAAATATCTGACAAAATCACTCATCAGTCGTCGAATCCGTTAAAAAGCATATTATAACACTATCACACCACAGATGTCTCCTGTCAGCTCACCGAAAACAGCTTTGTTTAATCCAATCTCCTTCTTTGCAGGATGTTTTTAAAGTTGGCTACATTATTTGTGCAGGCTGTGGCAACAAAATTGAAGATTTTAAAGAATATAATTTAATTTAACCTTGTCAAATATATCGCTTTCTTCAGGCTTGACAAAAAGACACCGGATAGAATAATACATTAAAATGTAATGTTTTGTTCCTTGTTGGATAAGTTGGGAAGATGTCACAGCATCTTGGAGGAACATGTATAATGGCAAGGTCACGGATTTGATTGCACTCTGCGTAAGTCTAATAAATCTTTTGGGGCAGCCCATGGCCAGGTGAAGGGGAATTGGACTTGTTACCAGAGGGTTGCCAATTTGAATTCCTGCCAGGTCAAGGGCTGGGGTGCCCCTGAACAAGATTCCCAATCCCCATTGCTCAATGTTAATTTGACACTCTAAATCAACCTCAGCCATGGGGAACCACATCTGGTATACTCCCAGTGCCAGATCGAAGCCCGAATACATCTCCAGCATCCTGCATAAAGGTATCTGCCAAATTAAAATATGCACATCATCTGCTTTGGCAACACATAGAAAGGGAGAAGCCAAAAGAAAAATGTATAATAAGTTGGTTGAGACAACAAGCAGAACAAAAAGAAGATTAATTAGACTTAAATTCAATAAGTGCATGGCCGAAACGCAACCGCAAAACGAACGACAATGATTCTCGACAACTCTTTTCTTGCATTAAAATGTGGTAAATTGCTGGGTATTTAAATAAAAAATATCTGTTGTAAGTTCCTCAAACATTTAGTGCTCACGTGGCACGGATCTGTGGAAAAAGGGCTATAAGACACTCTATATTGCACATTCTTACAGCTTCTGTATATACTGTAAGTTTTAACAGTAGTAATGGATGTGTTTGAAAGGTTAATGCAGTACGCAGAGCACCCGATTTTTAAAAAACCAAAGTCAATGGTACAACTTTACTGGTTGGACAGGCAGATGAAGAGAATGAAGGCATTACCTGAAGGTGATCTGCACATCTCTTGAAGCAGTATAAGTGACTCGATTCCTTTCTCAAGTCACGGTTCCTAAAGCGCAGAAATCATTTCAACTCAAAACGAGGATCAGACATGCTCAATAAGGTGTGACAGTCAACAGGTATTCTACAATTTACACCATGTAGCCATTGTTAGAAGTTAATTAATTTTTTCTCAAGGTCTCCTCCCGAGCTCACCTCTCTTCCCGTCGTGCTCCACGGCCGTCTCTTTGTGAATGTGCCGCCGGTTGTTCCACAGTGTTTCAGGGAGATCCATTTCTGACTCTAAAGGCCAGAGGACGTAAGAGAAAGGGACATTTTCATGGCCCCTAATAATAATGATAAAAAAAAAATCACTCACTCAAAGGCCTCTCAGGCTGCCATTGTACTTAGATCTTACCAATTTCACTGAGTGCTGGTATATGTAACAGCTCTCCTACACTCTTAGAAATAAGGGTTCCAAAATGGTCCCTCTGGGCTGTGGTGCTACCTGAAACCATTTGCTTTCCCGACAAAAGGGTTTTTTCCAAGGGTTCTTGGCAACACTAATGGTTCTAGTCAGAACCATTTTGATCCAAAGAACCCTTTAAAACCCCTTTCCTGAATAAAGGTGTTTTGAAAGGGTTCTTGGTGGAACATCTATACAAAGGTTCTACCTGCCAGAAAGGGTTCTCCTATGAGGACAAGCCGAAGAACCTTATATAGTTCTACTTAGCACTTTTATTTCTAAGAGTGTAGAAGACATTACATAGGCTGTTCCACCTGTTAGTTGGCTGACCAGAAACATTTTGTTTATAATCCTGACACATGAAGCCTGTGAGTGAGTAAAATGACAGGAACACCTGCACGTGCGTTGAGTTCACTTTTCAAAGGGTTGTGGACTTAATTGGTTGATCCTCACATCAGAGTGTTTTTCTGAAGGAATTCTTAGGATTTGCTCTAATTACATTTGCTATGCACTTGGAATCCATTAGACGAGTGGCCTACATTTCTTCTGACTTCCTCCCACCAGTAGCTAAGACATTCATTCGCGGGTGGAGATGAAGCACGGAGGTCAGCGAGGGCCCCCGTGACATTCAGGGGTTTGGCTGGGCTGAATTGAAAATTGCTCCTCTCCTCTGTTCCTGTCCAAAGAGTGACTCTGCTCCACAGCTCCTCTGCAAAATTATAATTACGGGAGTCAGTAATAACACTTCAAACTATCTTAATTATTCTGAACAATGGCTCGTCCAGCACTGGTGTAATTAAGCCTTTGTGGATGCATATGGTGGAAGATAATTTGATCCTGGCTTCCACAACTGGTCGCGGCAGACTCTCACATTCACATGATTTTTATCACAAAACATATTGCGCTGCTAATATTTATTTGGTTTTCAAAGAGAAAATGGAATTGATAAGGGATGTGGGTTTGTTTTCCCTCCCCTCTGCTCTCTCTCCGAAGGCCCGGAAGCGGAGCCATGGCAGAAAAGACGAAGACAGGCAATCAAGACGCACCCACTCTGAATCCTGGAGATAGTTAAGTACAAGGACATTTACTGTCAGAATTTAAACCGACATGATTTATGGTATGGCAGCCCCGGTCTGCTTTCTCTCCTTAGTTCAAAGGATGAGTCTGGCTGCAAAATGCTCAAGGGCACGGGCTAATATGATAAACAGGGAACAGAGGCTGCAGGCTACCGTGGTGGGGGGTGGGGGGGGGGGGCTTCTGCTTCTTCTATCTACGGTTTACCCTCACCCTATGAAACGCACGTGATGGTGTGGTGAGACACGTGGCATCTCCAGAGCCAAGGCGGGAAGAGGCATATGAGGAAGGAAGATCTTTTCACTGGGGAAAGGAGGAGGAGGAGGAGGAGGAGGAGGAAGTAGAGGAGGATGGTATTGCAGGATCACCAGTCATGGAGGATTATATGCTAAAAATAAGAAAATGGTATTTCCCTCTCTTTCAAAAGACTTCATCTGGGGTTTTATTCTTATATCATTATACTTATGGAAAGAGATGAAAATTACAGGATTTATCCCCCGAACTACACTGCATAGTAATATGTTGAGATATAATATGTGGTTTGGAGAGAAATGTTGAAAGCATCCCTAAACATTGCATTACAATATATCCACTGGAATATTCTCCGTTCATAAGCGAAGCATGGAAATAGTGGATATCATACGTTAGGATGATTTTGTGCAACTCAATCTCAAGGTCCAGTTCAGCAAACTGTATTTAAACATGAGCATTGTAAGATGGATTTAAGTCTTCTGTAGTCAGATAAGTGTATCAGGCTCTGCGGGTTATCGTGGAGGAGGATCGGCTTTGCTTCGAAAACCCACATTTAGTACAGACTGTTAACAGATGGGTGGCAGGGTGACAACTTGAGCTGCTGGTTCTTATGCTGACATATCACAGTGGGGTCACAGCTGAAGGCAGCACATCATCACAGCAAAGTCTGTCTGTCTGTCTGTCTGTCTCACTTCCCATTAACACTCAGCCAGTGACCTGGAAACAACCAGAAAAGGTTATGGGGGGGGGGGGGGAGTGCATTTTATGTGACCTACTGTAAATTATGAACACAATATAAATATGGTAGTGGTGAGAGGAGGATTCTGCTTATTTTCTTATGCATATGAAAGATTCACCCATGTGCATGAACAACCACACACACATTGACACAAAATAGTTAACTTCCAACTTTCGTTTTTCTTTTTACATCAAAAGCTGGAGTATCGGGAATTTGGAGAATTCAAGAGAAAAACAACAATACAACAAAAAGTGGAGTTACCAGCCATTTCCTCCAAGTCTGTGTGATTCTAAATCCTGATGCTTAAGATAATGTGGTGTTTATGTGCCAAAAGGATTAAGTATTTCACCATTTGTGAAACTCAAATCTAAATGTAACCTCACAAAATTCTCTGTGTTCCTCATCTTGACGCAGCTGAGATTTTGCTTGAATAATAATTCTGACTTTATTCTCATAATATTAGGATTTTATTCTCGAAAGGTTTAAAAAAATGTATATACATGTGGCCCTAATACTGCCTTGTATGCATCTCAAATGTAACTATTAAAATATTTAACTTAATGTGCAAGAGTGTCAAGCTCTTTGGAAGAGGAGGAAAAACTTGAGATTACACAATGCTTCGACTCTGAGGTCTGTGGGGGGTAATGGCAGGATTAATCACTGTTGAGTCTGACCCAAGGAGAACTAGAGCAGATTATCTCAGATTCTAGTGGAGGAAGTTATTAGTGCTGGTTTTCCCTCTCTGGCAGCAGAGAGACATCCAGCCTCAGCTGAGCGAGCATGTCACCACGACCTCGCCGATCTGGTCTGTTGCACACACAAAAAAAAAATCACACAGAGATGCAGCGTACAGGAGGCTCATGTGGCACCGACAGTCACGCATGGCGTACGTACGTACACGCCACACTCTGCCGTGATTTTGTTTTGTTTTTTGCAGCTATAATTCGGCTCCTCTCTTCAGGCATCAAAGGAGGAGAATAATGTGTAATTACAAAAGACAATCTAAAACAAAGCCCTTCACTTTCAATGAGTTTCTCCAGGAGAAGGGAAGGTTACCTCAAGGGGGAATTCTAATGAAGCAGATGGCTGAGTGCCCACAGAGGCAGAAGCAGAGTGTCCTCCCTTTTACGCTCTGCCAACATTTTTCCGGCATTTGGAGGAGCTTCACCTGTCTCTTGACCGCTCGTTGTGCGCGTCTACGAGTCAAAGCGTGTGCACAAAAAGGCTTTTGGGCTTAAAGTGACACACGTTGAACGGATGCAGGGAGGAAATCGTGAATGTAACCTCTCGAATCTCACGTCAGAATGTGCCGAGGGTGACTTGGCAAATTTGTGATGTGCAGTTGCAAGTATGCAGCATCAAATTACTAATCTTGAGGCTTCAAAACAGGGCTTCATTTAACATCTGGAGGATTACATGTATTTTTAATTAGAGTCTATGGACGCACACAAAACAGACAGAAAAAAAAAACACTTCTGGTAGGTGTTAATTATAGTTTATTCTATACCATTATATGTCATCCAGTGTGTGTGCTTATCATCTTTTCGCCACCACACAAATCATGAGCCATGGCTACTCTGTGTGTGTGTGTGTGTGTGTAGTTGTCCTGCTGATCAGCGCAATGTCCTGTAGGTACACATCCAGTCACACCGTACCTGTACAGTTTCCCTTATTGCTTTTTTTCCCCCATAGTTCCAGTGTCAAATGCAGATTAAAAAAAAAAAAACAGATATCCATCGATCGATTGCAAAGCGGTGAAAATACTGTCCTTCCTAAAAGTCTGCATGTCCTTGTAAGAAGGGTTGAACCAGTCGCTGCCTTCATGAAACAAAAAAAAGGTTGAGCGTTCAGGTATAAAGTCTTGGTCTGTAGCATCATGTAATGGAAATGTCCCACTCCTGCGCCACAGTAGAGTAAAGTCGAGAGATTACACAATGAATATGACATGTTTCCTTACAAATTATGGACATGGACTCTGTACATACACAAAATTTAGTGATCATTTCTAATTATTATTATTATTATTATTATTATCTGTTATGGTGCTGACATCACATGTTAAGAGTCTAAAATAAATATAGAAATATAAATAGGTCCTATGGAAATATATAAATCTGTATAGGTAAGTACCTTGTTGAACCTTACATTCCCAACATCAGATTAGCCGGGATTATATTACATACTTCAAGAAATGAAAGACAGTATCATTAAACAGATTTTTTTTTTTTTTTGTTTGTTAAACTATCAACACAGGATTTTCCAAACTAATTTGTATATTTGTTAGATTACAGAAGATTTGATTTATGGACAAGTTGCAGAGAAGCATGAATGAGTGAGTTTCCGTAGCAGCTACAAAGAGAGACACTCGTCTATGAGCTGCAACGCACCGTTACCCTGAAGGATCTCTCGGTGATATAGTACATGCACGTAGCAGCTGGGTCATATCCAGGTTACACTGGCCAACAGCCCACTTTGTGGTCAACGCAACATTACCGTCATGTCATTCCGTCTCACTGGAGCGGCAGCAAACGAGGTCACTTATATTGGATGCATGATAAACAGAACCTTTTTGCTACATGTGGCAATCACGAAATCAAACTCCGAGTCACTCCGAGGCTTCACTGTTATACGGGAACACCTGATTCTGTTGTTTGTGTGTACAAAATAAATTGAGCGTTTGTGGGTGTGGTGGGAGGCAGGATGTGGCCATGAATGAATAATAAGGTTCTTAGAAAAACACATGTGCCTTTCGCCTCCCTCGAGAAATTGCAGGTTTGAATACCGCCGCCGCTACATCTAATCCTCAATCACAGCAAATGATTTTATTAGCGTGCATCGCTGATTCGCTAACACATATTCATGTGCGAGTATAGGGAAGGAGAAGGGGGGGGGGGGGGGTCTTTGATTAGGCGGCAAAATTGGAAGCGCACCAAACGAAGCATCTGAGAACGCTGCGTTACGGAAATAACCGCGGGTTGGTAATGGTGCATGTGGAGCTCCATCAAAGCTCTGTGATGAGAGAAGTCGCACTGGAGCAACAGACAAACCCTGTTGGCTGCTTCACAGCACTGTGTGGTCTCAAAGCAGACAAACAGCTTCATAACTGCTGCACGCTACTCCACTATGAAGTCAAACGAGCACTGGCCTTACAATAAATCACACAATACTTTACAGGACACAACAAAAACAGACATGAAAACGGCTTTTCCCAGTTTTTTATTCTCTGAACTGATTTCAGAACAGTGTGTGGACAGAGTGCTAGCAGCTTTTTGAGATCCTTGATCTGCCCTTCATAGCGTTTTCCTTTGTTGCGCTCAAAAAGCCGTTTTCTTCCCATGTTTACGTGGGTGACAAAGAGAGACATAATGGAAATTGTTTCCCCATGTGAGTAGTCACACTCATTTTTCTTTATTCGCCTCTTTCATAAGAGAGAATGTTTTAAAGCCTTCATATCCAATTCCCATCTGGTTCCTCAAGAAAAAAACACAAAACCAAAAAACTGTTTTGAGACTACATTACGTTAGTATGGAAGCCCGTTCCCGCCACTTTGGGGGAAGAAATAATCAAATACCAAGTCAAAATTATGAGACAGAGAGTCATAATTATGTGATAAAAAGTCAAAATTATGATATAAAAGTCGAAATTATGAGATTAAAAAGTCAAAATTATGAGATAGAAAGTCAAAATTATAAGATATCAAGTCAAAATTATGAGACAAAGTTATAATTATGAGATAAAAAGTCAAAATTATGAGATAAAAAGTCAAAATTATGAGATGAAAGGTCAAAATTATGAGATAAAAAGTCAAAATTATGAGATAAAAAGGTAAAAATTATGAGATAAAAAGTCAAAATTATGAGATTAAAAGTCATAATTATGAGATAAAAGTCGAAATTATGAGATAAAAAGTAAAGATTATGAGATGAAAGTCATAATTATGAGATTATAAATCAAAATTATGAGATAAAAAGTCATAATTATGAGATTAAAATGTCATAATTATGAGATAAAAAGTCAAAATTATGAGATCATTGTTATGACTTTCTATCTCATAATTATGAGATAGTATCTCATAATTTCGACTTTTTTTCTCATAATCTTGACTTGGTATCTGGCTATTTTTAAGTGGCAGAAACGGGCTTCCATACATTAGAGATGCAGCTACACCAACATGTTTGGAACCAAAAACATAGGATCCCTTTGCACAACAGAAAATCTTGTCACCCTGAATTCCACTAACCTTAGGATTATTAAACCACATTTCAATTATTACATACTTCCAGTTTCACAAAGGAACGTGTCAGCTCTCTAACCAACAGTGACAGATTCAACTGATACTGTCCACACTCATGCCACGCCGAATCACTTATCTGTGATAGCAGACCAGTCTTGGTTAAGGACAACTAATCAATCCTCATAAACTCTGGCATGTGTTTCCCCCCACACAGCCCTTCTAAGACAGCGTCCACCCCCAGACATCGACCCCTCTTGCCTGGCAGCACGGCAAACACAGCCTCATTGACAAACCCAAACAATAGCTGCGAGCCAAATGGCAAAAAAGCTTTTCCCTCATATCCTTCCAATCAATACCGCAGTGACAAGCACCCACTAGCACTCAGGGACAATCATAGACAAGGGGACAGCGCACCACAAGTCCAACCAGGAACAAGCACCCCGTCAGCATGAGAACCCCATGGGGTGTCTGTCTCTCACACCTCCCTCCTTGTGTCTGATTACATCATTCCTTCTGTGCATCAATGTCCCCTCACTTCCATGTCTCTGCTTCTAAACCTTCATAAAATCATACTATGAGGTGAAAATAGAGGACATGTCCTGATGTGTGAGACACCACAATCTGTACAGGAAGACAGTGGTATGAATGGCAACACCATTGGAGGACAAGGTGCAGCAGTTCCATCTTCTCACTTTCTGTTGATTCTGTCGCAAAGCTCTGCGTCTAAAAAAAGGTCCCGGGCTTCTTACAATGAGGTGCAAGGCCAAGCGTTTCAGAGTTATTTATTGCCGACATATGCGAGATGCTAAATGTGGGAGAGGTGAACACAACACCCCGCTCCGGACATTAGTAACGCCTGCTCCGCCTGCGAGGAAGTCCATGAAAACGTAATTTTGTGTCAAGTTAAAAGCTTGGATCCCATTAATGATATTTGATACGTAATAAGCCAAGTATTTATCTAATCGTTTCACACTATGTCACTTGGTTGGTAACATTTCACGTGACGTGAGTGGTGATACAAATCGTGACTGGATATATTGCATCCAATCTACCTTTGGTCAGTCTTCTGAATCAGCAACACTACACTACAATATGGAGCAAACCACCATCAGAGATGCTCAAAACACAATGAAAAATAGTAGAATACTGTATGTGTATAAGCTATATTCAAGTCCAGTGGATTAATGTGTTCCACAAAATGTTCATTAAATCTCTAAATATGAAATAGGTAAGAAGTAGTAATTGATTGTTTGGTGTGGATGCAATAAGAAAGCTCAAAATCAATTGGTAAGAAGCGATTTCCTCTCCTTTTTGAATTTTTGAATAGTCTTGTTTTGCTTTTTGGGACATGAGCAGTCACCGTGTGGCTCTTGTGGTTGTGTACACGTCTGTAAATGTGCATGTCTGCAGGTGAGAGTCATGTCAGTATTGCTATACCTTATTATAGGAAACCTGTGGGAACTGTAATTATAGGACAGCATGGTCACTGTGCACCTCTGTGTGTGAGTACGTGATAGCTGCTAAGGTCAAGGGATTTCAGACATGTCTTGTTAAATTAGGCTGCAGTAGCTGAGTGCTGTGACTGAGTTAGGGACTCAGCTGTCTGAGTGGAACCTGGGTCTGTCTTGGTGATGAGCTACGGACGAACGCGAAGCATATCACTACTCCTGTCCTTTGGGAGATATGATGCCGCATTTTTTTGACTGTGCATGCTGTTTTTTCGACAGCTCTGACAGTTGTGACGGGTTTCACGGGAACGAATACATATGCAGTGCATAAACACATAAAGGGCATTTTTCTCATCTCATCTTTCATCTTTGACTGCCAACACACCCGAATGCCATCAATCCTACGGTGCATTTACTCCAAGTAAATTATGAACACCACGCATGTGCAAAAACCCACACAAACAAAAAAAACGTGTACAACAATGCAACCAAAAAAAGAGCTTTGTCTTGATTCCAGCTGCAGTAAAAATTGGGTGTTTTTCACAACCTATTGAGTCGTATGTGTAAATTGCCTCATAACAGTTGTGTCGGTAGTGGTTCTGTGTCTTGCTAAAGGACACTTAGGACATGGCTGTTGATGTAAGTCTGTCGAACAAACAAAATGTTGAAGCAATGACCTTTTTTAGTTATGGAAGTATCTTTACGTCCGACGGGCACAGTGACTCCAGTGTATCGACCATTGCTACAATACTTCCCATTAGCGACAACATTCCCATACATCTAAAACGCAGCATTAGCCTTCAGGGAGGGAATATGTCTCTTTTGTAGCTACTGTACATGAACTAATGCACAAATCAAATATTTCTGTGACTCTTCAGCATGTGCATTGTATGTATTGTTTTAACTCGTGGCCAAAAACTGAGTTTTTGGGCTGAATGCTACACAATTCAACTCAGCTGTAGTTAATGGAAGTCCTAGTTTTTCGTGTGTTAAAAAGGCAAGTCCTTTTAAAAAGTCCAGGGAAAAGTCTTGCCTTGCATCCGACTCTCCCAGTGACTCACGCACTTCTTTTCTCACCAACACTCACACATTAACAGTTGCACAGTCAGGAAGAAAAAAACAACAACACATGCTTTCCACATGCACTAGTGGCATTAGCTTGGAAGACAAAGTGAGCATGTTCGGACGTGGTTGAGGACTCTGCACAAAGCCAGTTGCCCACATGTGTTTACTTCTCAGTATTAAGTTGGAGGGCATCTTTGCTGAAGCCCTCTCGCCCTGCTTTAAAAAAAACAAAAAAAAAACAGTATGATTACGCTCAAGTTGTATAAAATAAGGATTGATGGGCCAAGAGGAGGTGAACACAGGAAAAGTCTTTTTGGTTACCAAACATCTCTTTGCCATCTCACATAAGATTTAGAAAAGTATACAGAGGATAAACAAGTACAATCTAATAGATACATTTAAGGATCAACAATATGTGATCCTAAATGAAATGGTACAAGAGTTTGCCTGTCTCGAAGCTTGTTTATCTAAAAAATGTAGATATGTTTTTTGAAACACACAAAGCCTTTATACATGCAGGTATTAGTGCATAAGTTCCTGCAGAAAAAGAGTACTGTTGTGTTGTCCTTTAAACTATCTTCCTAAACATCACCAGAAGAATTTGGCATAACTATCGAAATAAAGAAAATTAATTTTCTTTAAATGGAGAACATCAGTCACACCCTCCGAGTCCCTTGTTTAACTTATTTAGATATATATCTATCTATATACAGTATGTAAAAATAAAAAAAGAGGAAAAGGAAAACAAATATAGACTGCTCTAGTGCTCCATGTTACCTGGTAAATTATCTTTTAAATCACAGTAAAGTTAAGATTTTGTTCAAATGAGAGGTGGAACACAGTGGATTCTCAAGACACAAAGAAAAGCTCACACATGGAAATGGTCTTTGTGTTTCATTTTGGAGGAGCACAGAAGGGTGTGATCAATCCTCACAAATTGGAAGGGAGTTTAGAGCGGACAGTTTGAGGTTCTAGATCTAATGAGTAAGCAGCAGAGCCCCGTCGTGGAGGCAAAGCTGGGGAGGCCCCAGGTGACTGAGTCTGGTGAGTTGCCTGGATTGGAGGAGTCATGTGGCCTGGCACTGAGCTACAAGGTTTGGGCACAAGAGTAGGTGAGGAAAAAGGTGAGGGGTAATATCCAGTCTCCACAGAGGGGTGAGGAGTTTGGTGTCCTAAGGCTTGAGCCACCTCCTGGGGTAGAGATGGGTGTGAGCTGGATAAAAGCTTTAGGTCATCTGAAAAGCGACCCAGTGGGGAATCTCTACCAGTTGTGTGTGGCTGACTAGGAAGGTGGGAAGAGAAGGAGGACTGGGGCATGAGCAGAGAACTGTGGGATCCTGTGGTACTGGAGGGGTCACTGTAGTGGAAAGTCCTGCCTGCCACCGGGCTTTGAACTGTCGGGCTGGGCGCCACTGGGGTAAGGCAAGGGGAGGCATTTGCTGAACCGTACTGGGCCAGTGAGGCCAGAGCAGACCTCTCCAATGATATCTGGTGAGGCAGGAAGCCAGACTGGAGGCCAGCAAGACTCAAATGGTTGAGTGACGAGGGAGAGTCCTCTGCAGGCTGCTGGCTGTGCTGACTTTTACTTGATGATGGGGAGCCTTGCGGAGGGGAATGAAGGAGGTTTAAGCCACTGGTAGTCCTGCCTCCCCCAGCAAACTGCTGCAGAGGAGCCACCTGAGGAGGCTTAGGAAGTGGCTGGTTTTGGAGAAGTTGCCCAGGCATAGAGCTAGACGAGCAGGTAGATATAGGACTCTGACAACGGGAGGAACTAATAAGTCCACTGGTAATCCCACCAGAAGCCCCACCTACAGCACAAGATGCAGACCCTCCTATATTGCTTCCTATTGATCCCCCTGCTACTCTACCAATATGTCCTCCCATCAACCCTCCTCCTTGCCCACTCAAACCTCCTCCTATATGGCTAGTTGTTGTAGATGTTGCACTACCCATGGACCCACTAGGATTGCCCACCACTCCAACTGATCCACCTGAAAGCCTCCCAAACGTTCCTCCCGTGTTTGCCAATACAAGTGATTCTCCAGTGGCCCCTGCTACCGAGTCCCTCCTTCCAATCGATCCTCTGGAAACCCCTCCCATTGATCTTCTGGCTGCATCTCCCTTTGGACCACATGTAATACCCCCAATTGATACACCTGATGTGCCACCTGCTAACCTCCCATAAGCAGGACCCAATGATGCTTCAAATATCCCTCCCATTGATTCCCCTGAGATCCCTCCTATTGATCCACAAGTTGACCCTGGCAAATTGAAATGTCTATCTTGAGTCAATTGTGTTGTTCCACTTGAAACTTCTCCAACCCAAGATATGTCTTCTCCAGAGGCTTCCTCCATTGAACCTCCAACCGCTCCACCTGTAGACCACCCTGTGGCTCCACCACAGGCTCCAACTGTCCCGCCACTTATTCCTGACCCTGTGCTTCCACCTGCAGATCCTTGGCGGAAGAGGTTTGAGAGAGGAGGTGTGTTGGAGCGAAATGGCTGTTGATGCTGTGGCTGTGGATGCAGCTGTGCCATACTAGATGAGGGTGAACCAGAGGATGAGTATGGTCCGAAGGGGAAGGCAGACACCCCTCCACTACTGGAGCCAGACCCAGTTCTACTAGGTCCTTGGTGACCTCCACTACCTGAAACCTGTTGGCTCGAGCCAGTTTCACCTGAAAGTGTCATGTGCTGGGCCCGGAAAGCGGCCAGCAATGACATGTCCACCCCAGTGCACAGTTTTGAGGGTGTGCTAGAGGGAGATTCCCCAGCAGAGCCAGGTGCTGGGGATGAAGGAACAAATGTCTGGAACTTCTTTAACTGGCTGGGAGGGTCCTTCAAGGACCCCAAAACAGAAACTGGGGGTCTAAAGAGTGTTGGTGGGAGTCGGGGATGGTGTGTCAGTGCAATGGCTACTGAGGTGGTGGCGGCTGCTGCTTGAAGTGGTGCCTGGATGAGCGGGGCCCAGATGACTGGGGTAGGCGAGGGAGGCGACTGTGGTGGGGCGTTCTGCATGAGGTGGGCACAGTGGGCCATGTCCCGATCATGCTGCACAATCTGCTGGATGATCTCGTTCTCCTGGTAGTTGAGCACACCGGAGCTGAGGTCGTGCTGCACCTTATGCTGCAGGATGGAGTTTTTCTTGCCTTAAAAGGTACATGCACACACAGAAGAAAGAGACACATTAAGTAACACATAAGATACAAAGTGAGTTAACATCTTCTACGCCGTCAAAAACATTTTAGTAGAAGCCAAAAGCATCCTATTTAACAGCAACCGTTTCCAATACAGCACCCTAACACAGAAGGTGTTATCAAGGGAGAAAATGAAGAAATAGATGTATATGTAAAAATCACAAATAAATGAAAATAGATTTCAGAAAGAGACAGAGGAATGGAGCAGATTGGTGAAGACGACGCATAGAAGAGCACAGAAGAATAAGTGAAACAACAAAAGAGATTGGGGATACAGCAACTACCTCAAGACAGATGTTCAGGATGCACAGCAGCCTAAGGTGTAGGCAGTGTTTATTTAACTAGCTCTTACTGTGATTCCCTAAGGTAAAAGAGAGAAAATATAAAGCAAACATTGTACCACAAAGTGCAGGTTCAACTCTGCTGAGAGACTGCAAATATCTATTGATGTCATTATATTCTATGCTGTTATTAGCTGATATCATCTAATGGCATCAAAAGGGACATACTTAAAAGAATAAGAGCTTAACCTCAAATCATATCGCTTTGGCAGAGATAATAAAAAAAAAAAAAAAAGGAGGCAACACATTTGAGATGTAAAATCAGGATAGAAATCGATTGCTCCTAATTTTTGTACACCTTTCTGGACTTAAGAAATAGGTACGTGAAAACAAAGTCACCATGTGCTGTATACAAGGTCAAAGAGCCAAGGTGGAGTTACGTCACTGTGACAGGCATCCTGACCGCTGATCCAACCTTCCAGAGAAATGTGTGCGATTCTGACCACAAAGTCCATTAGTCAATGTTGAACGGTCAAACACGCGGTGAAGAGGGTTAATTCACATGACTGACATTTTCAATTTGGTGCGAACAAAAAGGCAGTGAAACACGAAGATATTGTAGGATGCAATTCAATCAATCTGTCCGTTTTCTGTTATGACTGGTGACCGAGTATCAGAGGCAGTGTGAGGTACTGTATCTACTGCACATCTAGCTTGACCCGGCCTGGCACCACCTGACCTGTTATCACCCACACACCGTCAGTCAGACTGCACACTCCATCAAGGCAGTAATTAATTTCAGTGCCGTGTAACTGACTTTACAAAAGAGAGGACAATCTACATGAGCATCAAGCCCAACAGAAAGGACATACACAGGAGGCCATCTCACAGAAACATCCCTATCAGCCCACCACATCTTTTCAAAGCAGCCATTTTCTACACAGAGACTCCCTAAAGCAATTTCTCTATCTTCCATTCTAAACATAGCTAAGGATAAAACAGAGCATGCAGTGATGGCTGAGTGATGTTACAGGCTTGCCTTTGATTGTGAATCTTTCACCTGGCCAGGGTGAGTCTGGGAAAGAGTGAAGGATGTGGAGAGAATGCCAATTTTATGTTTTAGGGAAGTCACGCAGGGACATAAATCTACGTATTTTTTGAAAATTATTTTGAAAATAATACAGTCATTGTATCACTGTAAACTCTTTTAAGGCCTCAGATCATATTGATATACACACTCAGTCAGACTCAGTCAGATATGGGCACTGCAACTGAATTATTAATATCTGAATGTGAATCACTTCATTTGAACCTGACTTGAACAATTTGAGTAATTGCTTTTTACAATTTGAATCTGAAAAATGTCATTTGAAATTGAATAGAATGGTTTGAAAGTGTATTGTAATACATTTGAAAAATCATTCAGTTCCCAAAATTCATTTTCACAGTTCACTTCACTTCTTTCAGTTCAAATTCAGTGCTTCGAAATGTAATGTTTGCGCTAACGTGTGTGGAAATAACTCTTTATGTCAATGCATTAACAGTTGATTGGCGGAAGCAAGACGTCGGCACGATGTTCAGTGAAACAACAAACTCATAACATGCATGAAAAGAAGCGTCACGCATATTATGCATCTGTGAAATGTACAATGGGAACAGACCAAGATATATAAGGATTTACTCATGAATTGTCTTTTTTGTGTGTTTTTAGAGGTAATGATCTTACCAATACGGTCCAATCTGTCTAGTGCAACAGTTTCAAAGGCCCTTCTCATCATGGGATATTCTTCCAGCACCTCATTGAAGTTGTCAACAGACAGTGAGTAGAGTCGACAGTATGTGTCTGCTCGGACGCTGGCTGTCCTTCTGCCTCGGGTCAGCAAACATATCTCTGAAACGTAACAGAAGAAGAAAAAGACATGTACATGTTATGTACTGTGGTTAGAGAATCGTTTTTGAACAATGCTTTGAATGTGTGAATTTATACCACTGATGTTATGATAGATCTCTGCAACCTATCATTCTACCATTCTTAAATGTTAATCTACATACTTTACTGGTGAATTTCGAAATACTTACAGTGCTATTATGTCAGGACAACACAAGCGAAGATGACACATTTTAAGTCCACCTTCATTATTTACATATTTTATAAGATTAAAGCAACCATATTTCGGGCCCCCTCCATACTTCATTTACCTAATGCTGTATACAACTATGGCTTAAATGAATAAATAAAGAAGTGTGCTTGATGGAGACTTCATGTAAACATATATATATGTATATATATACATATACATATATATATATATATACATATATGTATATATATACATATATATACATATGTATATATATATACATATATATGTATATATATATACACATATGTATATATATATATACATATGTATATATATATACATATGTATATATCCAGTTTTTTTTTAACATGGAAAACTGTAACTTCTCTGTAATCCTTTGCTGCAGCACTTCATGCCATTTCCAGAGCTTAGAGTTCCGCTTGCCTTCATGTGCCTGCTCAGGAAAATAATGCTCCATTTAACACAGAAATTGTGTGTGTGTGTGTGTGTGTGTGTGCAAGTACAGTATGTCTGTGTGCTGTATGCAATGAGTGATATGGGAATGCATGCATGATTGTGCACAAGTGCTGTGTGTATATATATATATGTACAAATGGATGTAAATGTTCTATATACAGACTTTGCCAGTATTTTATTCATGAGAGCAAGGCAGTGCGGGCGAGGTGGCATATACTATATACAGTATACTATGTACTATATATATATGTATATATATATATATATACAGATATACTCACGTAAAGGTAATGTATACATCTAAAATGCTTGTTTGAATTTGGCAGGCATATTGTGACATTGTTTGTCGGTGTGTGAAGTGTTTCTACGCATTCCCCCGATGTCTTTTATTCCTCAAGCTTTCATCTCATCCTCCAACCATAATTCCTGTGTTTCCAACTCTCTCTATCTCTATCTCTATCTCTCTCCGTTTCAAATACACACACACGCACGCCCGCCTCTTTGACTTGCATCAAATCAAAGTTTTAAAGACTCTTTCATCCGACTTAACTCGAGCGTATTGTCTCGTCACATCACTGTCCTTCTCTTATTTGACCTTATGTTTTTCCTCTGCGAGACACTGACCACCTATAAAGTGGTCCTTTTAGTTGCATACAGAGAGGGCGACGTGTGCTGCAATGGAAATGAAAATTTGCCAACACAAAGTGAGAATATGTTGTATAAAGCATTTACAAAACATCATATGTAGTGTGCTACTGTTTGTGCGTGAATGAGGGAGAGAGAGAGCACGGATAAATGGACAAATGGTTCATCATGAGAGCTGTGTGGAAGGGAAAGATAAAATACCAAGCTTGTGGTGTGTGTGAGTGCACATGTTTTTGTGTGGTTACTGTGAGTGTGTGTTGGCAGTGCAGCCCTGGTTGTGGCAGTGCTGGGGGTCCATTTCCCACAGCAGTGCTCCACTAATCCCCTCTGGAGAGGAGAATCGCAGCTCTGTATTAAATCCTCTTGTCCTGTGGCTTTCTGGCTGAAGCCAATACTGTCGAGATGAGGCGATGAGCTGCACTGAGCCCTCTGGCCTCATCTAACTGTCTTGGCAGAAGGAAATTGAAGCCCGGACTCTTAGTGGTGCCATCTGAACTACAAGTCCAGAAAAAAAAAAAAAAAAAAAAAAGAGTAAATGCACAGCAGGGGCTGGTGCAACCTGCCTTGGATCTACACTTGAGGAGATTAGCAGACATCTTAGAATGCTGGGGATTTGAAAGCAGACGGCTATACTGTAAACATTTTAACATCGGGGGATGATTGAAATGTGGCACCCGAATAGAGCGAGGGGTTGTTTTTCGAGGCTGGAAAATGAATCATATACTGTGATTATTTTAACCAGTACTGTGATTTAAAATTGATTTAGGGTTCAAGTGGGAATGGGTTATTTTGTGTTAAGCTGCCACTGCCAGAATGATGTGATTTTGCTTGTAATGATTATAATAACAACACTGGTATTTTGTGACCCTTTTATATACACAGTATTATGTGAAATGTTTCAGTTTAACAAAGGCGAAGGAAAAAAATAAACCATTCAGAACTTATATGGGTTGTTCAGTGCTGGATTGAATTCATTACGTCTCATTCAGTTTTTCCATCTATTTTTGTAATAAGCTTTCTACATAAAATTGGCCCCATCCTTTTAACTATACTCTACCATTTATTCCATATTGATTTTTCATAATCATAATGATTTCTTTATGGACACTTTATTCCACTAGCTAAATCACAGAATGTGCTCGGTTGGTGTAGCTCTGCCTGTATTCTTGTGTTCTAATCTACGTTATAAAGGGATGTGTGTGTTTTCAAACTGTTTTCACAGTTATTAATTTCTGTGGGATCCTCAATCAGGCCACAATTGCGGGCACAATTAATTCTATCTCAAACAATTCAATCAAGTTAAATGTATCTTCCCATCATGTCCTGCTACCCTGTTCTGATGCAAGGTTACTCATGACCCAGCAGTGTTTCTCTCTTCCTATAACTTCCTAAAAAAGCTGCTGAAGTGTAGACACCGCCATCATAGTTTCCAGACCGCATACTCTGAAATAAGTCACTTTAACGTAACCATGACGACACACGTTCACGTTACAATGCATTCATCTAAAATGAATGACACGATGCTCTGAGGAAAGGGGAATTAGTGGTCGTCTGTTGGATGATGCAGCTTTTACATCCTGGCCTCAGAAAAACAAACAAACAAACAAAAACTTTTGTGCGATGCAAAGTGTCAGTCGGGTAAACTGACAGAAAGCCTTTCTTTTAAAGTTGCATTCTTTTTTTTGTAGTTGTTGATGTTATTATTTTTTCTCTGTTTGGTCTTTGTAAACAGAAACTATATGGGGTCTGTCAAGAAAACTATCAGACCTGACTGAGGGAGGGGTTTGTGTGTGCACTGGCAGCGCAATTATCCTGCTGTCAAGCTGCAACCACGATTTTTAAGCATTAGTATTCACTTTTAGTGGACGCTTCTTTGCATTTTCAGTCATATTTTAACCTGTTGGCACTTTACATTTAATTAATCACTTCCTGTGTGCAGTGTGGGAATGTCGCAGACAATAGATCTTAAAGGAGTCATATTATACCTTATTTCTCCAAGTTAAACTACTTCCCTGGTGTCCTAATGAACAGGTCTGTGACATGCTTTGGTCACAATACCATCAGCCACAGAGGCAGTTAACATTTGGAAAAGTGATCATTTGCAGGCTCTAGCAGGCACATTACCGTCATACATAACATGTATCCACTGGACAGATAAATCCTCTGAGGCTGGAAGTTTGTGTAGAACTCTGTGCTGCACTGTAGAGCCAAGAATAGAACTTTTCGCGGACTTTGCGGACTTCCGCCACTCTCGTGTGTTTTACGGACAAAACGGAGCTCCGCAATTCCAGGGATTTAGCGCATTAGTACGCTCCTGTACTTAGACTGAGGAGGACCACAAAAACATGAGTGAGTCATCTTTTTTCACAATTTGCCGACTGATAGGGCCAAATATATGGATTTAAATGATTAAAAAGTTGATTTTAAGCTGAGAGCAAACAGGTAAAGCCAGTGGAGCTGACAAACTTCATCATTGTGAACTCATTTGTAGTTTTAATGTAAAAGTTCTCTTTGCTGTTGCTTATCATTAAAATCTATATTTATTGACTACAAGCAGCCGCGGCACCACATGCACGCAATATACTACTATATGTATGCATGTGCAAATTCTGGCCATATTATGAGTTAGCATGGATGTGCATTAACGGGTCTATGCACAGCTCCTTAGCCTGTAATGAAGAATCTGTGGCCCGGAGACTAGTCTAGCAAAGTTCACCTGGATTCTCAGTTGTGCTGGTAGCTCCTATCTCCCTCTGTGACACTGCCCACAGCTCACAGAGTGTACACACTCTAACCTTTGAAGCATCCGCTTTGGGCTGCCTGATTCCCCGCGACATGTCATGCTCACTCCCTCATAGCATTAGAGATGTGAACACTTTCCGTTTGGCTCATGTGTACAGACAGGTAAAGGGAATCCGGTGTTTTCCAGCACTATGGCCAGTGCTGAGGTCCTGCCAGTTCTTATTGTCTCTTTTAAACCTTGTTGAGGGACAAAAGACTCACACAATATCTGGGTATGTAGTGCACACAAATGAAAATATACAGTTAAGACAATGAGACTGAAATCTCGACAAATACTGGGGGAAAATCAGTAAAATGTTTAGTCGAGGTACTCATGTTCCCCAGAATGAAAGGGTAGAGGACAGTGATCCCCTGACTGTGCTGATTTAAGTTTACATTCGGTATTTTTAAATAAATATCTGAACTATTAGACGGACTGCCTTGACATTTAGTGCTGGCAGTCGTGGATTCGTCGATACATGTGCAACAGAGTCAATGATTTACATTGATTAATTTTGCCAGCACCAAATAACTATAAATATAAAAAAAAATAATTGCAATTGTTGTACAAAAAGCCTGACTGTAAATATGATTTCACGGTCTGCATTTATATAGCGCTTTATAGTCTTGATAACCACTCAAAGCTACTTTACACTACAATTTTGCCATTCACTCACACTTTCATACAGCACATTTCCCATTACTCATCTTTCATACCCATTCGCTCGCTGCAGGCACAGCCATCAGGAGCAACGTGGGCTACCATCGCTCCACAGCCCCTCTGTTTGTGTATAGAGGGGAAAAAAAACGCATGAACCTATTATTAATATACCAAAGATGACAGTTCCCCCGCTCCCAACAATGAGTCCCACGTCTCTCACAGTGGGATGTGTCATATCACATCAAGACATTATTATTTACTATCATACACTAACAAACCGTTATGCAGCATGACGCGACCCTATAAATTGTCATGTGCCCCATTCTGTCACTCAGTCAGCTTTCTGCGGTGCTGCAGATGATGTCACTTCAGAATAAGAGGTGCAGGGTGTTAACTGGGTTAAGGGCCAGAAGGATTACCTGGGCCTTTTCCTGCTGCCACTCTCAGTCACTGAATTAGGCAGTCAGAATGATCATTTGGCAGCTTGACAGGTGAGTCATTTCCAGCTCAGATTGAAGGAAGAAGGTTAAATAATTGAAAGCGATGAGAGCTGGTAAGGAGTATTAGTTTGCAAAACTAGGATTTTACAAGATTTCGGACTTAGAACGAGCACCGTTTGGGGCCAAGCCACAAAAGGTGACACAGGAGATTACAAACTATGCAGTCAACTTACTCCCCTCCAGCATCCCCCTCCCACTCTGACCGTGTCTCACACTCTTTTTTCCACCACACTCATCGGGCTGCTACAAGCCACTCACTCAGAGGCAAAGTGAGCCATCTTAGCCGTGCAATCAAAGGCAGCCTTTGATAAGTACTGGCATGCGGGGCCACCGCAAGGTCACTGAGCTCCACTCCAGCCAAGGATTGAGCATGCACTGGCAACACATCAATTACAGGAAGCAACACAAGATGAAGGCTATAACAACACAATAACCTGCTCAATCTGGGTACTGAGAGGGCAGCGGAGATGCTGTTTCGACAAGTGGAGGATGGTTGGAGGAGAGTATGTTTTCTTTCTGAGCTCAGAGCAACATCCAGAGAGCGAGCTTGGCAGGGATCCATGCGTCCCTCAGCGTTGGGGTTGAAGTCACATCACATTTCCCCTCGTCCCTGGATCACTGTGTGCTGAGCCGATGCTCCCATCCAGGAAATGTCATGTCCACTTTAGATTTCAGCCTCTCCGGCTCGAGCTAACCCAACAGCGAACTAACCAGAGCAGACTGGCAAAGTATATAAGTGTGTGAATAATTCAGGCCGTCTATGAATGAACGCGTTATTGTACATGAGTTTGCCCGAGACACTGATGAGAACGTACGCGAGGCATTTGCTTGTACTGTAAGACGAAGGCTGTTAACGCTGAAAGTGCTTAACAAAAACGAAAGATCCACACGTGCCACATAGTCCCTTTGCTGAGCCTGCACCAATTAATTTCATGAATGACTAACTCATGTTTGGTAACAACCTCCCACTGGCTCTTGGCTTAACTCACTACAGCCCCGAGTGGAGCACCACTGCCAGGAATACCCACAGAATCACAGGAGTCAAAAGCCCTGTGTCTATAATGTGCAAAAGGAGAAAATAGATCAAATCCTTATGACCGGGATAGTTTTTGTTTGATTTACTCAAATATTTACTAGTATTTGTTCTTTTCGCTCCATGTTGTAATAACTCCAGCGCAGAATCAGAAACCTGTTCAGATATCGTGTCGGTTCCATTGTAGTATCAAAATATGAGATTTGCATTCATTTTTGGTGCAGTTTCAGTCTCTGTTTCCGAAACAATAACTTACACAGGTGCACTTATTTAAACATGGACATAGTTATCAACAATCTCTCCTGCTGCTTCTATAAATGGCATCGTAGTTCTATAAACATGTCATCAATGACTCAGAAATGTCTTGTCTAAACGTACAACTTGATACAATTGTTGTATATCTGCTCCTGGTCTCTCCCTTTAACATCTACCTCATCCCCCTCTTGTTCTGTCCTTTCCCCTCTTTCTGTGCTCCACCTCCCCTCTGTCCCCCATTTTTCCTTTCACCCCAACCGGTCGAGGCAGATCGCCGCACATCTTTGAGTCTGGTTCTGTCAGAGAGTTTCTTCTCTCCACTGATGCATCATTGTGTGAATTGTTGGGTTTCTCTACTCTCTAAAGGTGTCTATGCACAGTGCCTTGATATGACGTATGCTATGATTTGGTGCTAAACATATCAAATTGAATTGAATTGTATTGTATTTTACATAGAACTACGTTGTATTTCTTAGAGATCGATCAAGGATCCAAAAGATTTGAATGGGGTGAATTTCTGATCATCAGCATGTGCTCAGTTTAGCGCAGAACAATTATTAGTTTTTGAATTTAAATTGCAATTTGGACTTGAATTAATGGCCCTGTGATGGACTGGCGAACTGTCCAGGATGAAGGATGAAGGATGAAGCGGTGGACGATGGATGGACTTGAATTATTCCACTGGTCTAGCTTCTATGCAAATAAAAAAAGTGACTCAAACATGATGAAAACAGTTCATCTTTTTCTCATCCATCAGTAGTATGCAGAGTAGTTACTCCTTTGATACACATTTTCACAACTGAATATTGACTATCACAGTAAAATGTGTGTCGTGCCTGTTAACAGTTTTCATTTTGTAGTCAAATTTGATTGATTGTCGACTTTGAGTGGCAGAGTGTCTAAGCTGTCCACACGTACTGTGTCACTGTCACGTGAGCCGCAAAACTCAAACTGAATGCTGTCCATCAAGAAGGTAAATACATTTTGAACAACATGGCCCCAGAGAGAGTTGGGGCCATGTTGTTAAAATGTTGATTAATATTTTTGGCATGTGCACAGATAGATTGCCTGCCATTTTTCATTATTTCTATGCACCCTCCCCCCCAGAGAGAAGGGAAGGAAGTGGGACTTGAGCAGACAAGGCATAATTAAACTTTCAGGCAGGTCGTGTGCGGTTAAATGCTTTACTGCTATTTCTCATAGGAGTGAATTCTAAATGATACACTGTTACTGGGCACGTTGGTCACTGATTTGATTAAAAAGAAAACACAATCATTTTTTTCCACATTCTTCTGACACCATTAAATGTATATTTCTTCATTTGCACTACAACGAATACTGCGCTGATTCCATTTAAGAGATGTGCTAAAGTGATGTGAAGTCCTGCATGAACCATGATGACAGAATAGAATTATACACATGTTTTTGCCTCACAAATCAAAATGCCAGGCCAACCTCTTCACTACATGACAAGATTTAATACCCTGTCATGTTTGCGTTCCAGAGAAAGATGTCTGTTTGTGCTTACCTCCAAAGTAGGAGCCATCTGACAGCTTGGTCTCTTTATTGCCTTTGGTTAGCACACTGACAACACCGTGTTGGATGAAGTACATTTTCTTTCCAATGGTGCCCTCCCTGATGATGTAATCCCCAGGCTGGAACACTTCAAATCTCAGCTTGGTGAGCATGGAGGTGACAAAGTTGGGGTCGGCGTTGGCAAACAGAGGCATGGACGCCACCAGCTTTCGACAGTTGAAGTTGATGATTTCCTATTTTTAAGAATTTAAGAGAGGAAATAAATGTCACAATTTCAAACAGGAGGAATAATGGAGTAACGACAACAAACATTTCAAACTTTCACTTATTTTCTTGTTTGTTGGTCTGAAAAAGAAAACACTTTCTCCCCAACTGCGTGCTTGTGTAAAGGTAAAATATCACACATCAATGTCAGTGGTGCGCAGGCCTCTGAACACAGACACGAACAGTCATCGCACCTCTCTCAGCGGCTCGTTCAGTTCTCCCAGGATGCTCTCCTCGTCGAACATCTTGCCCTGGTAGCGGTGCTCGTAGTAGTCGTGGATCCTCTGCCTCATGTCAGCCGGCAGCTTGTGGAAGGACATGTACTGCTCCACCTGTTTGTACTGCGAGGACAGAGACACATAACAATCAGGTTACTCAAAAGCATGTGGTGCTGTAAGCACAGAAACAACCACGGGGAACAGCAGGCAGGGACTAGTAATGGATGTAAATAAGCCGTCGGGGCTCAGACTGTCCAACAAAACAGGACTTTTGTTATTTTTGTTCAGTTCTTTTACACTTTTTGTCTTTTGTAAAATATAGAAAGCAGTGGGACTGTGTTGAGCTATGCTGTTAATCCAAATGGAGCCTGTAAATTATGCATAGTTGTACCTAAAATTGTCATCCTGATGACAGCCTGATATCATCTGGAGTTCAGGTGAAAGCTGATCCTAATTTACTAAATCAGTCAGGCTGTGTGTGTGTGTGTGTGTGTGTGTGTTACTTTGTCAAGCCTCATTTAATGAATCATGATTGATAGTTTGACATGCTTTTTCTGCACCAGGAAATCAGAAGAGCTGACGCATTATAAACAGTCATTCATAGCACCTACATATCATATTCATCATATTTATTTACGTGTAGCCAATATGGACGATGAACGTGTTAGAAAAAAAAAAAAAAACAGATAATAACAATAATAATAATCGGGTAAAATACTGATTGCATGTATGTAATGGCACGAATGTCTGACTTCAGTTGACTTGGATCGTGTTTTTGGGGGGAATTAAAAACTGGCTCAATCTGTATTATATCATCTCCACTCTGTGTTGACATGTTAGTGTCCTGCTGACGGCAACGAAACCTTCAGTCTTTATGTTGTTTCTTCAAAGTGATCATTTCAAAATGTGTGGCCTTTCAGTGATCCTGCAACATTAAAACAGAGATGCTGATCAAAGCACAAGCAGAGCAAATTAGCAATAATGACAGGTAGAATCCAAAACCCTCAGAGAAAGAAAAAAGGGAAGACATTAACCATTCAAGGGACGACGCCGGAGGGGCCCCCTTTGATCACCCATTTTCTACGATGCCAACAGCCACACCACTCAGGGACGTGGCTGACCTCAGACGTCTCCTTTGTTTTGCCACTCTAGTAACCTAGTCAACAACAACTCATCAAAAGGCCAACCTTGTGGAAACATAGCACTGGAAAATAGGAGCGGCTGCCGTATGTGCTGTCAGATTGTTTTTGTTGAGAACAGGAAAGCGGTCAAACTTCCAGAGAATCGGGAAGAGCTGGACAGCCTGGTTAAAGGTTACATTTGTACGCTTAGATTGACCCAGTGACCGACTCATGCATGTACAGACGCCCTCTACAAAGGTTTCCTTTTCTTCCTCACTGAGGAGGCATCACTGATCTTCAGATGGGTTTTTAGTTTGTCTGCGTTTGACCAGAGCCTTTTTGAATCCCTCACAGATAGACAAAACAGTCTGGAGTCAGTTTGTGCATACTAATGATTGCATGTCCCTGCTGATGTGATGTTGGCTCCAAAAAGGCAGCAATACGATTTTTACATAGTACAGTAAACATATGCATATATACTGTATGTATAACAAGAAACACAGCCGATATGGAAATACAACATGAAATAGACTGCATGTACAACTATAAGATATTACCCAGATGGCAGTTCACGCTCAGTATTTAAAATTCAGTTCTTGAATGAGCAAATATAAGATATGGAAAGCAGCTTTTTGATAGCCACCGGGGAAACAGTTTCTTTATCCCCCACGATCTGTTTGGCATAAAAGTGAGCATTTACTGATCTGATGATGAAATACAATCCTTCTGCAGAGATTAACTTTTGCTTCTCTTCAGCAAGAGACAGAAAAAGCTCAAAAGCACAAACAAAGAACTCCCTCCGCAGTCTCATTGGCTGCTGAGTGTTTCAGTGAAGATGGCTCATGTGTGTGTGTGATACTATGTCAAAGGGCATGTGTTACATTGCAGCTTGTTGCAAAAGAAGAAAGAAAGAAAGAAATACAAAATAATGCCACATTTATTTTATATTTGTGACACAGAGTAGTTTGGTGTCTAACTTTATGGCATTTTATGTTCACTAATCATTGCCGAGTCTCAGAGGAGGAGCTGACAGCACTGTAATGAAAAGATAAAAAAAACATCAACCACTGGGGGCGGTGCTCTCCTGTCAATCATGGCTCTCGGTCAGATTTTGTTCAGCCTGCAGCTCCGTTTTTATAATGTATTATTTATGGCCCGGGAGGCAGAAAATCGGCCTCAGTCACGTCACCCCCATTAGGTCAGCTGGTAAGGTGTTGTGCTTTAAAACCAGAGTCCTGGTTTCACAACCCACTTGCGACAAACACATTATGTCTATTATGTTATTTGTTATTATGTTACCTGTGTGGCTTAGATTTGTTTACAATACCATTTAAAAATAAAAATGACAATGAAAAGTCAATTATTAAAAAACAGCGTGTTTAAGTGTAATGTTTACTGTTTAAAAAAAAGGTCTGAGAGGCCATTTGCCCCTAGAAATATTCCATTATAAAATCTGTCTCTCCTTAAAAAAAGTTTGGACACCCCTGATATAGACACTAATGATTATTTTCTTCTTAATTTGGTTATATTTTATTTTTTTATTTTAATTTGCAGGCTTTAGCAGGCACATTGCCGTCATATAGAACATGTATCCACTGGACAGATAAATCCTCTGAGGCTGGAAGTTTGTGTAGGACTCTGTGCTGCACTGTGGAGCCAAAAATAGAACTTTTCTCGGACTTCCGGTTTTCTGATACCGTTGCCCTCACCAGCACCCTTGTGTGTTTTACAGACAAATCGGAAATTCCAGGAATTTAGCGCTTTGTGACGTCACAATGAGTGCTATAGAGTGCTGATAGGACCTCCAAGTCCCAAATATAAGGATTTAAATGATTAAAAAGTTGATTTTGCATAATATGGGACCTTTAAAAATATTAATTCAAGTGTTCTTATAAGCCTCGCATGAAGAATGTGCCAACTGTGACCTGTCAGTGTTCTATAAGAACTTCACTTTAACGTCACATTTTCTGTGTATGTAATTGATGATACTCGTGTACAACCTTGGCTTAATCACAGTAACAACCCACTCTGCCTCCTGAGATAATATTTCACAAAGACTCTTTTCTCTCTGTTTTCTTCTCACCCATTTATTTGATCCATTATTTCTAAGTACTATTTTCCTCTCTGTTCCCTCTTTTATCATGTGTGGGTTTTTCCCCGCCAGTTCTCTTCTCTCACACAGTTTTCCAAGCAAATGCAAATGTTCAACAAATAAAAACATGAATTATTAATTTCCCCAAAGAGATGTCAGAGACACTTAATTATACTTTCTAAATATTTATTTTTCTCCGTGCTTTCCCTGTTTCCTTCTCCCTAACCTTGCATTCCATGGTCAACAGGTATGAGCTATAGAATGATGCTAACAAAACTCACTGTAAGGACCAAAAATATTATAATATATATAAAAATATTAGTCAATATGTGAACTCTGGACTGGCTGTGCAAACAGTCCCTTCAGTAATTAATATGTATGAGAAGATTAGCCAATAAAAAAAGGATATGGGTTTGTTTTTTTTCCTCCTAGTGACTCTAGAGGACACCATTGGAAGGATTTTCATAAGGTCATTAACCCTTAGTGCTGGGAATAATACACAGCTCCTTATATGGACATCCTGGTGGTGTGTGTTTATACCCCCCGATCTTCTTATGTGTTGTTAAGTCAAAGTTGTGATCACATTTTTGTTGTGATATAAAGTAGCAGTAATTGTGCATACATTCTTTTTGCGAATGTGAACTCTGAACTGTGACACATTTCACAAATTCAATGCCATTTTTTAAACATTTTAAAGATTACTTCCGGGTGCATGTTTATATGGTTGGTGAAAATTGCCTCGGTTGTGCTGAAAAAAAGGATATACGACTGTATTTTTTAACATGGTAATGGAAAATGCTCTGTGTTCTAAGAGTTAATGTTCACTGCTTTAGCCAAATACTGCAAAACCAACAACACACATCAATTAGTTTAGTATGTATAAGTGAAAATCAAATCAAAAGCACTGGTATAGCATCTTGTTTTCACAGCATAAAATCTATAGTTAATATAGTCTGGCATAAATATATTAAACATATTGTGTTTAAATTATATGTGACACTTCACTGATCATTCATATATACTCAAGATTTTCTCTTTACCCTTTGCTGTTAAGGTTCAGTCATTTATTGATGAATACTTGCATGATGTAGTAAATGGGTCATGTATAGACTACTTTACACCACATCTCATTCTGAGGTAAGAAGATTTCCTTGCTCTCCAGAATTACCTTGTTCCCTAATAAAGAGCTGTAAATCTGTGTGAATGACATGAACACTCGCAAACGCAGGCGTCCATTTTTAATGCGACATTAAATAGACATTTTATTGACCTTTGTTGCACCTTGGTTTTGCAGTCAAAGAGGAGGTGGAGAACCTCGGGGGCACATCATTAGCCCTTGAATCAGCAGTAAAAGCTTTGTGGCAGACACTGGGGGGGGGGGGAAAGGGAATGTACCAGGGTTTAGATTAATGGCATCAGTCAGGTCCTGACTAATGAGAACCGCTGTTACTGTAAGGCAGAATCTGACTTAAGCTCCTCGACTTGTTGACAGCTGTGTCCTTGGGTCGATATTACAGAGAAATCATGACTTAGCTCCCACACGGCACAACACACCACGCTACTGCTGTTTGGTGGAAGAAACCTACATCGTTTACATTACATGGGTTTTTAGAGGCATTTAACCCTTAGAACACAGAGCGTTTTGGCTGTTTTTTGTCCATTAGTATGTTAAAACGTATTATGCACAATATAGTGTCTTATATCATTTTTTTCAGCACAACCTAGACTATCTTCAAAAATCGGACTGAGTTTATGCAATTTGGAAATACGGCAAAGTACGTCAGTTCAAAGTTCGTTTTTATGAACAAAGGAAAAAAATATTTTTGCCTATTTTGTGACTTCTGCACAATCATTGCTACTTTATATCACTACTAAAAATGTGAAATAAAATGTATCATAACTTTGACTCAACAACACATAAAATGAAAAAAAAAAAAGCCTGAATGTGAACTATAAACACACAGCCCCAGGATGTCCATATAAGGAGTTGTATATTATTCCCGCGCAATTTACCATGGGTGCACATGTGGCACAGATCTGTGCCATGTGAGCGCTAAGGGTTAAAAACACATGTTTCAGATGTATACATGTCTCAAAGAGGTGTACACTCTAAGAAATAAAAGTTCTAAGTAGAACCATATAAGGTTCTTCGGCTTGTCATCATAGGAGAACCCTTTTTGGTTCCAGGAAGAACTTTTTTTTATATATAAGGTTCCACCTGGAACCCTTAGTGTTACCAAGAACCCTTTAAAACATTTTATTCAGAAAAGGGGTTTTAAAGGGTTCTCTGGATCAAAAAGGTTCTTACTGGAGCCATTAGTTTTACCAAGAACCCTTGAAAAAACCTTTCTTCAGGAAAGGGTTTTTCAGAAGCAAATGATTCCAGGTAGAACCTCAGCGCTTGTAGAAAAACACTTCTGGAACCCTTATTTCTAAGAGTGTATCAATTAGGCTAACAAACCCTTCACATCAAAGTGAAAATAAACAGGAAAGACATTCTAAATTCCACGAACTGCTTGATAAATGACACATATGTTTATTGAAATTGTTTTAGAGTTTGATATCTCTTAACATGAACCTCTTGAACTTTTGATCAAGAGTCCAATTTCCTCATCTGTAGTGCAGGATAGAACAGTTATACTGGATTTACTGTTACTGTAGTGTAATCCTGAAGTGTAATCATGTACTACTATTCAGCTAATCTGTTGGGAGTCTCTTATCCCCCCACGCTGAAACCCCTGTATTCGACAGTGAGCAGTTGTGGTACACCACAATCTAAAACACTGTGAGCTGGAATCTGTCAAATTCCCCCAAGGACCCTCCTCACCAACCCCCCCTTTCCACCGCCTCTTGTCTCAGGCATGTTAAGAACCATTATCACAGGAGGAGAATTACATCTCTCCAGACTGGGGCCACAAGATGGCTGCGCATGTGACTGTGCATACAGTACAGGTTATGGTTGGCACTCCAGCTCCTTGTAAGCTGCTGCTTATCTGTCACTGCGGCCCCTCTACTGCTGTGGATATGCATACGGCACACGGCGATGGGGATGGGAACAGCAAACAAAAGAGATAATCTTGTTCATTTGTAGGTGACTTGCACTTTGGAGAAACGGGCTCGTGCTCTCACATGTGGTATTGTTCAGAGTGGGATAGAACTAAGTGATGTGCTGTTGGTTATTTGTCAGTGGTGAAATCAGAAATGCCCTGGAGGGACCTGTGTATGAGTATCTTGTTGTGGCATGCCACTCCCTAATGGATTTAGAAGAAAATGGCAGTGGGGCTCTGCAGCACCTCCTCTGTAAACCTCTAATTAACACTTGGCAATTAAACATGGCTCTTTGGGGAATGGCTAATAAGAGGCCCAAAGCTGATTATTTGAGGGTGAAAAGGCTCTAGAGATAGTTTGTTCCCCCTACTTCAATTGTCCAAACAAGTCCCTAGGGTTAGGACATAAAAACCACATGACTGGAGCATGTGACAATCCAAACAATAAAGCTTACGCCGAAGCTCCAATCTGTTTTCAGGCTGATATGGATTCAAAATAATCTATACCATCAGACACACCTGCAACACATTGATTTAAAAAAAAAAAAAGGCAGAAAACACACACGGTTTGTTATTCAGTATTACCATACTCTGCTTACACGCAGCAAAAGACCAGCCTTTGAACAGATATTATTTATTTTTAGCAAAGTGAAAATGAATCTCATCTCAGAGGAGGCCACACTTCAAACCCTGGTATTTAATGTGATTGCTGGGCTCTCTAGAACTTTGTGTAACAGTTAGCAGTCTGCCTGATTCCTATTTAAAAGAGTATTTAGGCCTGCTTGCGAGCTTCTGACAGCCGAAGCATTTATCACACTGTGCCACATTGTAATAGAATTCTATTCAGAAAAGATTATACCCAGGCTTTCTGATGATAATTTCACCATATTTGACAGCAGAGCTTCATTTTTCTCCCTCCTTAGCTCTATGCTGACTTTATACTTCTGACATTTCTTTATGGACTGGTTCTCTACTTCACAGCGCCTCAGGCACTTTCATTGATTTGTTTCACAATATAATTCAACTGTAATATGGACATCACCTCTATGTGCCAGCTGGAAAGACGGCCTGTTTTGACCACACAGCCTTCAGTACGAAGCTCTATGTTCCACTTTCCACAGCTCATTTTGTGTTATTGATGCTTTTCTGGTACAAGACCGATCTATTTTTACTTTCTTTGTGTCTGTGTCCCCACCATAACCAGATTACCTGTCTCGTGTTCAATTTCATGCAAATATAAGACAATAACCTTGAGTGTATAACATTTAGCTCCATGTCATCCAAAAGCATAGCAGTATTTTATGAGGCTAAACAGATGAGTAAATCATCATTCATGCTGCTGTATGGAAATGATGCAGCATTGTTTGTTTGTTTAGTCTTGCCAAAAGCATCTTTGGAATACCAACAAAGGCATGTTTGAATTCAGGATATAAAAGCTCCAAATCGCAAATTACAGAGAATAATTTCTTCTACTTGCCGACACGTCGTTTAGCAATGATTCAAAATGTCTAAGACCTCATAGTTCATGCTTTAGAAACCACAATATTAGATATTATGTATTTAACAACACTGATTTTGTGGGTAAAAACTTAGAGGTTGTAAATGTTGGCAGAAATATTGTGGAATATTGGTTAGGACTGAAATTGTTTTTTTGGCCACTCAAAAATAAATATTCCTATAAATGATATGTAAAAACTGTGCCATATAATGATAGTTTAACAATACTGTGTATTACAATAAACCAAAAAGGTGCAAAACAGTGAATTTCAGTGCATCATTTGAATATATAGCATGTAATAAAGATCGTAGATTTATACTGTATGTTTTCTATGAGATCACCTTTTTTTCCCTCCTGTTGTTTATAAAATTAGACCTAAAGCTTTCCAGTGTCGTCGTGCGTAATCACATGGAGACTGAGTTTAATAACACTCATTAAACGTGTTGTGACAGGAGAGCACAGATACCACAACATGCAAATGTATAACGAGAGAACAAACCTATGGTTTCAAAACTAAGTGATTCTATTTGGCATTTTAAAGCTAACAATAATGTACTTATTTGGGGCGACACAATAATAAAGACGATTTATATGGATTTAAAGAGTGTTGGAAACACTTTGGCCAGTCTTATCTTTTTTAGAATTTCTAATGCAAAAACGTTTCATTATTTTTAAACGCTTTTAAACTGAGACAAGCCTATGTCACTCAGCCAACATATACTGTATATACATAATATCATTGATGACAGGCTAGACAGTAGCTGCTGTGTTAGCGGTGTCACTGTTAGCAGACTTTTATCCAGGCTGAGTCCCTGCAGACATGAACAGCTGTCCCTGTCACGGCTTTTTTGAAAACAGCCACCTGTCTCTATCGAAATATCCAGAGGCTAAACAATGGATTGTCCACTTCTTGTGTGAGTGTGCAGATTATGGTATACATCTATAGTATGGAAAAAAAGAGTAAGATCTATGAGAAGAGTGAGATCTATGAAAAGATGAAAGACTTTGAAGGAACTAAACCCTGTTGTAACAGAGTGCAGTAGAGTACAACAGAAATCACTACTGTCTAACTATGAAAGCCTGATGAACACATAGTGACAGTGTACCCGGCACGCCGTCTTATCACTGAGGCACGTGGAAAAGATAAATGAGGGAATCCACTCTTAAAATTTAATTGCAGTCTGCAGTAATAACCTTTTTGTGGGCAGGCACCATGACAGGCTGTGGGAGCCTTATTAACTGGCTGGGGATCCTCAAGGCGCTTTAGTGGGTGATCCTGGAAACAGCAGGAAATGGCTTTGGTCGCACATGCCGACTTGTGCTGAGACAGGCCAGCTGTTCGGTCTGCTTGGCAGCAAATCTACTCTAAAGCAGAGTGCCTCTCCAATGGAGAGTGATCAGCTGGGAGCTGGTTCACTCACCTTCATTTAAAGGCCACTCAGATCAGTTGCACTGATTAAGTATTTTCTTAGGTTCTACTTTTTCGGATTTCGTTACTCACCAGCCATTAATTTATCCAATGGTGCTTTTATCCTTTTGAAGATATAGCAATATGCAGTCATTACATCAGCTTATCTGTTCCCTCTGCTCGTCTGTCTGGTTCTTTTTTTCCCTCTGCCTTGTCTAAACTCCCACTCTCTCGTTTTCATTCGGGTGGAGTCTCACGAGCCTCTGCCTCCCCTCCCTGGAGGACACGCTCTCCCCGCTTCCTCCTCCTTCTCACAAGAGAAGGTGGACAGTGTGGCAGCACAGCTAATTATCACCCATGCTGCGTCCACAGAGGGCATGGCAACATGGGCCACGTTTCGGCCCTCATGGTCTGGTTTCACAGCTTTTCCGTCTGTGAATTGAGGATATTGTTCTTCCTTGTCTGTGTGTGCATATGTTTCCCCATCAAAAACACCACACTCTTAGAAATAAAAGTGCTAAGTAGAACCATATAAGGTTCTTTGGCTTGTCCTCATAGGAGAACCCTTTTTGGCTCCAGGTAGAACCTTTTTACTTGGAACCCTTATGGAGTGTTCCACCAAGAACCCTTTTAAAACCCTTTATTCAGGAAAGGGGTTTTAAAGGGTTCTCTGGATAAAAATGGTTCTTACTGGAACCATTAGTGTTACCAAAAACCCTTTCATCGGGAAAGGGTTTTTCAGAAGCAAATGGTTCCAGGTAGAACCTCAGTCCTTGTAGAAGGACCCTTTTGGAATCCTTATTTCTAAGAGTGTAAAGGCCACATTATACTTCTCCGACTGCGTATGCGTTATCCGTCTGCGTCACCACGGAGACGCCTCGAGCATTTATACTTCTGCGTCGTGGTGACGGACACTCGCTGCAATTTCCCGCCCGATCAGTAGGGGTCGCTGCGCAAGGTTGTTGTGCTTCTGGCTACAGTGAGCAATGGCGTCCGAGAAAGAAAGAGAGAGAAAGACTGTTGTTGTTGAAAAGGTGGCCGTTTCTCACTTTTCTGTGTCACGGAACGCAGTTTTAAGATAATTTGAGGCGAGAAATTGGCCATTTAGAGTCTAAACATGTGCTGTGTGTGTTAAGATATGACGTATTTATAGTTCGGCAGCGGCGTTATCGGCGGGGATCAGCTCCGCCTCTGTCAGGACGCCCGGAGCGCACTGAGAGCCGGCACAGAGCAGCTTAGCTCGGCCTGTCCTGAGGACCAATCGCAGCTCTTGCCGTCTCCGTAGTCCCTTGACGGAGTGACGGACACTTAAAAAATATTCCGTGCACCCGGAGACGACGCAGAGGCTCTTCGACAGGTTCTGCGTCGACGCAGAGGACTCTGCGTAGCTACGCAGAGCACTTTACGCAGGAGTATAAATTGGGCTTAACAAGACGGAGATGCAGGGAGCCTACGTCCCTCTAGTGTTAATAAAAACACTCTCTGCATAGTTTGTAGTCCAAAGAAAACCTGTAAACAATGTTGTTTTTGTTAATTTATGAACCTTTACATTGTGAAGATGCTCAGCTCCTCCTCAAGGAGATAAACAGCATAGGACTCTTTTTTTTGCCTACAGCATTAATTGTGTACAGTATCAAAGTAACCTTGTTGTAGTAAGCCATTTCACAAACTTCAAACACTTTTGCAAATGTCTGAATACAAAAAAAATGTCTTATTGTGATACTTACTAGCACAAAACAAACTTAGAATATGATTATCCCACATACGCTAAAGGCCAAAAATTGACTTAAAAAAAACCCTGGTTTATGAGACTGATGGGGTACATTTTTTCAGGCTGTCCACTTGAAAACAAGTCCAGGTGAATCTGAAGTTTTTCTTTTTTCTTTATCATGTATTGGCATTTTATTCCCATAGAAATGAGTGGGATAATCTCATAATGCCACCTTTGCAAACCAGTACGCTTCTATAGGAAAACCACCTCTATAACACCGCTCAACATCTTTTTCTCTGGTTGTGGTGTATTTCTGTAGCAACGCTACAGCACCATGGGTTTAGTGCGGATGAAAACATTGCCTGAAACAATGCCATTTTTAACCGAAAACTTTCTACACGTCAAAGAGAAAGATAGACAGGCAGAACAACAGACTGAGGCCAAGTCAGGACACTACCTTACGACCACTGTCCGTCTCTTCAAAACAAATCCAGACAAAAACAGCCACCAGCAACATGTCATCTTGACTCACCTTTTCCTGATACTGCCGTCGAGACGAGTCCAGAGATTGGATTAGTGCGGTGGCGTGGCCCACAAACATGGCGTAGCAGGTAGCACCCACAATCATGCTGAGGATGGTCAACCAAACATCCGTCATGCCCACCGGTGGGTACATGCCATATCCAATACACAGCATGTGGCTCATAGCTTTGAAAAGTGCGTAGGAGTACTGCTGTCCCCATGTGTCATTCTGGATCAAACAGAGGAGACAGGGTTGGGTAGGGTGAGAACATTGGAACACTTCATTTTTGTCTGCCTCTCATGAGGGTGAGGATGTCACGTGAAAGGTCAACCAAGCACTCTGACAGCTCACACAAACACAAACATCTAATTACTTAAGACAAAACTAATGGCAGATGTTCGTTTCAGACTTCAGAGCAGCTGGCAGGGTGAAGACAAAGTCTACATTATGCAAACATTTGGAACAGGCTGACATCTGGTCAGGAGCCTGAAACAGAATCTGGAGAATGGAGAACATGGAGCGTGAGACACTAAAGGCTTGCGTGACAGTAAGTAGGTCAGCTATTTAGAAAAAAAAAATATGATTTCTCTGGGAGTTTTCTCATTTGTAGATAAATTGCTTTAGATCCCAATGGTAGTTCACGGCAAATCAATATCAACTCTCTCCTGAGGTGACATGTCCAAATTGCTTTCAAACTCATTTCCACAGCGAGATAGCAATTTTGTTAGTGCCCCTCCTGAAAAGGTAAGGAGCGATGACCCAGCAAGATAATGGGACCGCTACTGTAAAAGAGGACAAAAATAGTCTCCAGATGATTCTAATTGGGGTGAAACCAACCGTGACCGAGTCTATCAATACCAACAACCTCTTTGTCTACCAGGTAATGTGAGCAAAACATGAAGGAGCTTTCCGTCGGAGAGGTGCAGGTCCCCGAGGCTTGAATTAATTCACAAAGCTATATTTGTTATTCTGTCACACTGAGAACCAGCGTATGTAATGCAATTAATTAGACTGTGTTTACTGTGCGAAAACAAAACAAACTCCATTTTGAGGTTAATGAAAGTCTACATCCCTCACATGGGATTTTAAACTAAGTGTTTAAAGTAAGAGTGGGTTTAAGTCCTGGAGTCCCAGTCACAGAAACTCTGAGTGGAAACACCGTTACATCGGCGAAATATAACTTAGCACGTGATCCCATACTTGCAGAAGGTTGGGTTTTTCAGATTGAAATGGTAAAGGTAAAAGTAGCAATGCCATTATTGTAGAGATGACATTTCTCAGACTGATAAAAACACAGGGAAATGTCCCATGTCACGTTGCAGGACTATTCAAATCTCCCTTTCACTTCATTTATCATGCTATGTTATTTCTCAGCGTGCAAAGTGTTTTATTTCAGGCATAAAAAAAACAGTTCAGTGAAGCAATCATATCATTCAATGCAATCTTAATCCATACAAACAGCACTGAACCTTATAGCTCAGCCACAGTTTAGATTAGATTGCCTGACAACTCGATCAAAAACTGCTTTTTGTAATATGAGATAATCCTCTTACCATTTTTCTGAGCCCATATAGTCATAACATGCATTTTTCATGGAGGAAAAGGAAAACGCAGACGAAAAATAAGTTTTAGATTTAAGCCATTTGCCATATCCTTGATGCACATGTTCATATCTTAATAAAAAATCTAAATTTCTGACGGCAAAGTTCCTGGGCAGGACTACCACACTGTGTTTGTGTGTGTGTGCATGTGTGCACTGTACTCACAGCGCCTCTGCAAACAAGCTAAAATTAGCTTGGGTGTGAAACATCTTCAGAGACAGTGATTTGTAACATCTGTCTTTTCTTCTGATTAAATATAAGAGAGGTGGATTGTGTGAAACAAGTGAGCACGTCAGAGAGGCAGTGAGGCACGATGAGCCCAACACATCATACCTTGAGCGATGCAGCTACTCATGTGACATCTGTTCTGCCACAGAGAGCTGAACAATCATCGGACTGGAAGCTGCTATAATGTATAACACGCTGACTGTTACAGGAGCAGGACAAGATTATTCTGTCCAAAAAGGTCAGTATTCTGACTGTGACTTTAACTGTTCAAATTAAAAATGAGACAACAAAAAAAACAGTTGGTCACTGTTCATTTTAAGCAATTCAATTTAATGTAATTGTAATTTGTATTCAAACAGTCCATCATGATATTCACTTGAGTTGAAGTTTTTGAGACATTGAGATGTTTTGTTGTGGTATTGCCACCACTGTCGTTAGGTCTTCTTTGAGATAAAAAAGATACCATTGCATCCTTCTACTTAAATGCCCTATTTTCATGGTAGAATATCACCGTAGCATGAACATTTTAACTGTTTGTGAGTAGTGTATGCTTGAAAACGTCATCAATAAACCTATTTAATGTTGGAAATTTGAGCAGGTGCTCCTTAGAAAAAGCATAGTAAATAATGAAATGAATGATGGCTGAGTTCCATTTAGCTTCCTCAGTTTCAGGCTGCAGGCTGCTCTCTTCACGTAGCTCAGGAAAATGTGAGAGGTCATACACTTTATTTGTAAGCGCCTTTCAGACAACCAAGGTCACTTTACATAATAAAACAGACACATTTATGTTAAAGATAACAAAGATCAACACAGTAGATGGAGTTTAAAAATCCAACAGTTTAAAATGCAGAATACTGAATAAGATGGCTGAGGTAATAGTGTGTGTGTGTGTGTGGGGGGGGGGGGGGTCAACTCTGTCACAGGATGTTGATTTACCACTATTTCATAATCCAGAAAGGAGGATTTGAACTAATGCTCGATCAATACCTATTGACGGCAGCAGCATGAAACCTGGCACTAAGTCTGGTCCCTGAGGTGAAAAACACATACGTGCAACACGTAGAGTTAACATGAGGCCATCAGCGTCATCAACACCAGGTGAGATACAATCTGCTTCCGTGGGCATAAGTGCAGTCTTTTATGAGTCAGGCTTTAAAACAGAGGCTGTAATCCAGCGGCTCTTAACAATACAGCAAAATTAACACGCAGCGCGAGTGCTCACTGAGAGTCTGTCAATACGCAGCCAATATTGGATAGCAACCGTCAGGGAATCAATGCTCCATGCACAGCCCCCACATGTACTTTCCTTTTAGAATGGATGTAAAAGCCTCCGAATAAATAAAAATAATCAGTATATTCAACAAAAAAGGGGGCAAATGAAACACATTGTTTGTTTACATTAATCACCAAAGCTGAGAGATGAAATGGAAATGGAAAGCAGTTGTGACTTCACCCATGAGAATATGAACTCCTGTTTTGAAGTCTCAAGATTTGCAATTTGGCCGGAGCCATGTTGATGTTTTACAAATGGCATTTTGCATACGTCACCAGTAATTAGGCTCCCATTGGACCATACCAGCTGTCAATCGCGCTGGTGTCCACTCATATGCGCCCATTTTTCCTTTAAATAATGAATTCTAATTATGGTGCACAGAAGAGGAGTGGCCAAGCTCTTTTGAGCCTTATCGTACCTGTATTATGTCAATGAGTGACAGCAACTCAGCCTCGGTTTAACGGCAGCAGAAACCAGTATTTATTTGTGTGCACGACACAGCGATTGGTTGAATGTGAAATGGAAACATAATTTACGAAAATTGCCTTTATATTCTCTTGAAGACCTTAAACAAAGCTCATGTTCCCTCATAGACTTCCATGCAGAGTTGCCCCATGGTGGCTATTCAATATACTGTATAATTAATTCCTTGAGCTTCAATGTCAAACCTGAATACAATGTACATTCTTTATATACGGCCCTGGATAAGACATCTAATTCAAAGAAGGCAGAAGGAGGAGCAGCACTTACCACCATCTTATTTTTGGACACCCAGCAGTCGGCGGGAAAGTCCTGCAGCATGGGCACCAAGAACTGCAGGCAGCCATCCCAGTGACACAGAAGCAGCATCATACCGATCAGGTTGACTATCCTCACCATGGCACTGGCGAGGTCATAGGTCATGTGGAAGATCTGAGAAAACGAGGAGAACACGAAAAAAAAAAAACAGGAAATGGGTGAGGGAAGAATGAGTCAATATACACGCTGATGGCCAAATCCCTGAAATCTCTCTAGATTGCAAAGCACGCACGCACACACACACACACGGCCTCACATGAGATTTCCCTCAGTTCATTGACTTTTCTTTCATCATGTCATGCACATGTTTTGTGGTTTAGGAATTAGATGACGCTGTAGCATCAGTCTGTGTAAACCACAGCTTTTCACACTGTACACAGATTAGCTGGTGGATGCAGATGTTGCTTGGCCTGAGAACAGTCCACTGGGGGACGGTTGGCAGACTGGGAGCAGAGCTTTACCTTCCCTGCTGCTGAAGCTGAATCACTCTTATCATAAGCCACTCAGCCAAATACAATAATGCTACAAGAGCAGAGGTGGTAGTGCTCCTGGGGTGAGTGTTCACAAGCTGCGTTTGTTAATCCTAATGATAAATATACTCATAAGGCTCTCCAAGACTTCGGGGCTGGTGTACATTTTAATGGCTTCACCCATTCAAAGCCTCTTAATCCCAGTGAAGACCAGAGTGTATACGCTGCTAATCAGCACGCTCCTTATTAAAATCCACTTAGTGCCTTTAAGAGGGCACAACCCATTTTCACTTTTCTGCAGCAGGTGATAATGATAAGGCAGACAAAGCCAGCATCATATTCGTAATAACAAAAAGCTGAATCCAAAGTCTTTGCTGCTCAAGAACTGGACTTGGTTTATGTTTCACTTTCCAAACGAATGACTTGTGTCTATTTTCAGTGTTGTCTTTGTCTAGGACAGTATGGCTGCAGCTGCTGCACCGTGGAATCACATCAATTTAGCTCCGTCACCGGGCTGACATGAAGCCCGAGCTGTGCTCAGGAAGAGGAGGAGTGAAGCCAGGATCTCTCAGAGAGGAACGGAGAAATCCCCACCCACTCACACACTCTCTACGTCTACACAGTGATTGCATCTCTTGCCCAGTCTGTGCCTTTCCGCTCTGTCTTTAGGCTGTTGTTCAAAATGTTCGGCCTATTACTTTTACTACTTTTACAACATCTAAGCTGAATCGTTTGCCGTCTTTTCCAAAGTTCTCTCATTTCCTATACTCTACTCTTCATAGCCGAGCCCGCGTGCTCTTCAAACACCATGATAAATAAGTCATGTTATCTAATATGCAATGTTGTGTGATGTCAAATTTCCTGGTGGAGCTTTAATGGCGTTCCATAACATTGAAGTGTTAAAATCGTTCTGTGGCTAATGAATAAATCATGACCCCCACCCCTCCCATCCACCCCAATTCCCACACTGAGCCTAATATATTTTTCATGTGTGAAATGTTATTTCCAGACAGGAAGAGGAAGCGTCAGAAAACCCAGGCTGCTTTTACATATAAAAAAAATGACTAAGTCACATTATGATTTCATTGAGAACCAACCGAGACATAAAGCACAGTGTATATTTTATTAATGAGCTATTTGATAAGAAGACCCAATTACCATCAAACACTGCATTTCCCCTTAAGCTATTTGCAAAAGGAAGTTGTTTATTTTGTTGACAAATATGTTGCTTTCTGTATGTGTAATGGTGAACTATAAAAGCAGACATTTACATGAAAGGGGTGAGATTCTTTACATTATTTTTTATTTGTTTTCTATGATTCTATAGATTCTATGATTCACATACACCAACTCCCAGTTTTCCTAATGAAGTTAGATGATGATGTTATGTTGACAGAACTAAAAAGACATTAGTCAGCATTAGTGTAGCCCCTGCAGGATGTGTAGTGAACTGCATATTTTGGATTTACTTCATAACGAGGCTTCATATTTGGGTATTTTTGTGAATACTTTGTTCTTCCATCAACTCCGGTGAAGTGAAGGAAATAACGACTTTAGAGCCCAAGTCTTATTCAATGGTAAATAATGCAGAAAATCATACGAGAAAGACCAAAGCACGCCAATTGAAATACAATCCCAGAGGTGACAAGCTGCTCCATTATCCTCTTTGCAGCAGCCAGCAAGCATATAGACAGAATGTAATACTACATTTATTTAGTAGCAATGTTTTTTATAAATAATAGGACAATTAAGTGCATATATAAGCTTGTTTGGTGCGATAATTACTGTTGTCACTATTACTATTTACTTAGTGTTAGATTTATTTGTCCGTTTTTGATATGAATAGATTTATTTTGCATCATAAATATGGTATTATTGTGACGCACACGTCGTTCTGTGTCAAAACAAGCACTTTTACTCTTTCTGTGAGATATCACCATGAATATCTTTAACATCTCCAACATTTTAGACACAAACACTTTGGATTTCTCAAACGCAACACAGAACGCACTAATTCTATTTTTATTGAAACACATTTAATGTTTATTTAGTAAAATTCACTTTCAGAGCATCTGCTGTATCCAATTTGAGCATGTTCTCTGTCTCACTTGAGAGTCTCTCAGCCTCATGAAGATTATTGCCATTAAAGTTTTATAAACAAAAATTAGCTTTACAATATAAAACAGTTTAGGTCATAGTATAACACATATAACACATCACTAAACCAACAAACGACAGTATCCACATTCTATAATGTGCCTGAAAATACTCGTTATGGTTCAACAATAACTCCTGCAGCATCCCTACTATAAAGTCAGCCTAAAAAGACCTCTGTGTGGCGAATAAACCCTTTGAGAGTCATCACAGGTAATGCATGCAAATCTCCAGTTTGCGATCCAAACTGCAGTGCACCGGAGGAAGGATTGAAAAGGATTCCCCTATCTCTCCTCACAGCTGAAATCAATTCAAATACACCCTTGCCAAGCAGGAAGAGACATTCCGGTGCGGAGAAATTGTTCCAAAGATCAGTTCTGTTCGAGGGTTGTTAAAGGATCATTATTCTGCAGCACAGGGAGGATGTGTTTGTGTCTCTCCATCTCTTTGTAATTCTGTGATATCGAATATTTGGGGGGGGGAAAGGGCCTCAGACAGCAGGACGTCTGTGTTCAGGGTAACAGAAAGGAGATTTCTCTTTTCTGTTACACAGACACAAATAAATAGGTATACACACACACTGCACAGGCATTATTTTGCACACGCAGCATTCCACAACATGGCGTGTTAAATGGAGGATGATGGATTGCTGACCACTTTCTTTTAATTAATAGGGGCACAGAGTGAGCCTGACAACATTAGCATCCGAATAAACAAGAGGGCTTTGATTGATGAGGGCACAGAGATGCAGCACAACTGTTTCTTACAAGGGTGTGTCGTTACTCTCACTACGCTCATTAGGGGCCTCTCCATATGAGGCCATGCTTCACCTTTTATATCTTAAGATTTAAGTGCACAGCATTTAAATATAAACACTCCATTATAATGTATCCACATGATCCTACATGTGTTCACACAATACTTGATTGAGCCCATTCGCCCCACATGGCTCTCTGTGTGTTTCCCTCTCTGTTCCTTCTGGAACGTTACCGTGCAGCGCACACAGGAAATGATTTGTTTTACATCAAGACAGACAGAGGAAACGGCAACATTGTGCCTTTTTAAGTGAGGCTGCTCCCACAGAAAGTAAAAACAGTTCAGCAATTTGATGCTTCTTGCCTTCTCTGGTCCCTGTGCTGCTGCTGAATTCACAGTCTCCGTTTGACAGTATAGCTTGACGATGCTTGTTTTCATGCTTGTTTGTGTGTTTTCATGCACAGACTAAACAGAGACAAAATAATAACATCGAAATATGCACTGCTGCTTTACATAAACAAAGTAGATCAGATCATCCATCCATCCATTATCTACCGCTTTTTATCCTCCACCGGAGGGTCACAGTGCTGTGCCTATCTCAGCTGTGTGAGTGTGAGTGAGCAACCATTCAATCCCACTCTCACACCTACGGTCAATTTGGAGTGACCAATTTACCTAATCCCCAAATCTGCATGTTTTTGGACTGTGGGAGGAAGCCAGAGAACCCGGAGAAAACCCATGCACACACAGGGAGAACATGCAAAATCCTTGCAGAAAGGCCATTGTTCCAACCTGGGTCTCCTTGCTGCAAAGACGAGAGCACTAACCACTACACCAACCGCGGGCCCCCAGATCAGATCATCAACGTCAAAATCATAATCGAGGTTTAATAAGTGAAACTAATAAAACATATTTTTAAATCAACAAAAATGCTGTCCACAAATCGAAATGAAAAAGACTTGGCACTCTTCCGCTACACAGTTCTAGGATGGCTCGGCTCAGCAGGGCTCGACTCTACTCGGTTTATTCTGCTTTTACATTGGGGATAGAATCTGGTACCTGGTACTTTATTTAATACCTGCTCCTAATGATACTAAAAAGTAACATCAACAGACTGCCTGCCATGGAAGAGTCTCGAGTGCAACGTCCGACATTCGAATTCGAACTGTAGATCAGTTAAAAAAGACTTAAAAATCCTGAAAACGTGTGTTAATCTCTAACATTTAGCAAGGAAATTTCAAAAATCTCAATATTTAACAGATGAGCCTGGTTTAATGCATCCAGTCGTGCAGGAAGTACTGAACTAATCTTTTTAATTAATTGATTCCAATGATTCAGTAAACGAAAAAGAACTGCTTTGCTCGTCACTATAGTTTGTGAACTGTAAAGTGGAAAAGTGCCCAACAAGTAATATGCACAACAAGGGTCAGAAAGTACTCAACTGATAAACTTATCTGTATCCTTATGAGACAGCAATCAGGCCCAGACAGGCAGAGAGTGGATGAAGGCAGCTGCCGAGTCATCTCAAACAGATGGCGTGAGAGGAGTGTGATCCAGGTGAGAAAATAGACGCATATGTCCCATGGTGGCGATGGTAGCTGCCCAGACACAGTCGACGTAGCACTGTACCGAAGCATCTGGTGTTTGCTGCTAGCACCGCTAATGATGATCAATGTCTGGCATGGTGGTGTCGCACGCGCATAAAGAGAAAACACCCTTGCAATCATATTGTTTTTTCTGATGCGTTTTTGCTGATTGAGCTCGACACTTGTGTGTCCTGTCCAACACAGACCATCTCCATACTGTCTCTATGATTATTATGCAATCTTCTTAAATTGGCTCAGCAAATTCTTGACCTCAACAGCAGAAATTGAACAATTGATCCATTTGATAAACCAATAAAACATTTTGAATTTGGTCAGTACCAATACCCAAGAGGAACTTGGGGTGCTGATCCATTATTCTTTGGTTTTAAACAGACACATTAAAGCTCACATAGAGTGGTCCTGTTGCACATATATGTTAGTTATGGAGGTCTACGTACATACATTAACTTGTTTTTATGCTCAAAAACCTCCTAGTTGCTGTAAACGAGCCAAAAGAAATCCTTCTTTTCTGACGCTGTGCTCAGCCGCTGTGTTTCAGACATAAATCTCACCCCCAGAAGACAGACTTTGTTGTGATTGGCCAGCCAGCGTAGAGCCTTCCCAACTGTCTTGTGATTGGCCAATACCCGGAAGTGACATATTCAGCACACCCGCTCTCAGAGGCGCAGCTCCCCCCTCTGGAACGGTGGATGCACTGCTACTCATTATCTAAACAGTGTTTAAAAATACCGGAGAACCGCTGTTTACATAACTATTACGGGATTTTCAGAGATCTCGCTGAGCCCGAGATTACAATAAAACACAGTGTTCTCAGCAATGGCTGAACTTTTTGTTTTGAACCTTCAGGGCTTCGTAAACAAAGTAATGACACAGATACACACATCGTTAATTGGAACTTCCGGTCTAGGTCCGCTTTAGGCGGATTCCTTGAGACTATAGTTTAAATTATTTGATTTGATTATATTTCTGCATTATTTTAAAGTTTAAAGTTAAAGATAAGCAGGTTATTTCACCATTATCTTTCTTTTTTTTTTAAAACATATGTACTATTGCACGTACAAAATAATATGGGTTGTGTTTATCGTCATTCCCCGGATTCCCCTGTTGCGACCAAATCTCTTTGTATTTTTCATCATCTAAGGTGATGGCATGATTCAGCGAAGGGGTTAGATTTCTCACTTCAAATGCCTTGACCAAACCGCCCTGCTAATGCATGCTGCCATGGTGGACTAAAGCGCATGGGGAGAATGAGAAATAGGCTGGTGAGTGGACCACAGGGAACACCCTTCCATCATGTGTCTAAACAGGCCTGCAGGGCTTGGATCACAAAAAAAAAGCACTCTCACCCTGCTTCCCCTTTGTGACGCACCAATGGTTTTGTGCAGGATTACACATTTTTTGTGTAATAGTTTTTAAGCAAATTCTCAGTGGGTACTCAAATCGCACATGGCTCATTCAGGGTGTTGAGGACCTGTCACTGTTGCTGCCAGGCGTCATTGTGCACTCAATAATAGCCCATTAAATCTATTCTTCCTGCTTTTCTTATCTCTAAAAGACCATACCTTAGCCAAGGTAATGGACCGGTGAGTGGGGGCTGATTAGTTGATTTATCTTATTTAAATATTTTTATATAAATCTGTCAAGTAGAAGTAAAAAGCAGTTCACAAAGCAGCCATGTGACTGACTATTATCAAAGCCCTGAAGCATTTGATTGACACCATGCTTTGTTTCTCCTGAACTGCAGTATGCAAACCACTTGTGGGCAAAAGTATACATATTAATGATCTAAGAGGCAAACAGAAGTAGAGACAAAAGTTCTGCTGCTTGTAAAATATAAAGTGAACAAGGTCTCCCGCACATAAAGTTAGAACATGCATGGAGTTAGCATGTTCTCCCTGTGTGTGTGTGTGTGAGTTTAGAGAACACTCTAAATTGACCACAGGTGTGAGTTTCGAGAGTGAATGATTGTTTGTCTGTGTATGTTGACCCTGCGATGGACTGGCGACCTGTCCAGGGTCTGCCTTTTGCCCCGTTACAGCTGGAATTGGTTCCAGAGACTCTCATGTAGAGGATAAAGCGGTAGACAATAAACTAATGAATCTACATAATCTAATGACACACATAGCCATGAAAAACCTCACTATCTATAACCCCCCTGACCCCCTCAGTGAAGGCCTTAGCGCTCATTTCGAAAAATTCATCTCCATTCACTCTAAAGGCAGCGTGTACTGGGTCGGGTCAGTCCTGACAGTTGTGTTGAAGGCATCAGGCGAGATGAGAGGAAGCCCCCACAGCTTAGTCATTAGTTCATTGCCTTGAATCTGATTTAACAGGATGACTAATCTCATCCAAGTCACTGGTTCATCAACAGGAGACATCTCCAATGAGGAGAGTATCCGGTCACAGTCTTATTCTTAGTGACTAGTGGAAACTGACAACAGGGACACAAGGGAGGCCCATACTGGCACTCTATTCTGTGTGTGTGAGAGATGGAAATCTGCAAACGATGTTGTTGTCATTATGCATGACAGTGATGTCACTGGCATAGCCACCACTGCAAAAAAACAATTGTTTTAAAACAACAATTCTGCCTACCTCCACTACCACATTACAAGCACAACAACCAATTTCCATTATTTGTTCATATCATTTAAAGACAAGGCAGACACAGTCCGGCCTTCAAGAAGCTGTGGAAAGGAAACAAAATAGAGAGATTAATCATTTGCTGTGCCCATAGACAGGACGTTCCAAGAAGCTGGGTTCCGCTGGCTCTGCAAGCGGTCCAAAAAAGCCTGGTATCGTTACATAAGGATCACTTCTCCAGAACGGGCACTAGTCCGGGAACATCTGGTTGCTTACATTGAACCACAGAAGAAGAAGAACGACTGTTGTGGAGGTGTTTCACTTGCGACAGTGTCTTCTGACTCTGGGTCCGACTCCGTGTCAAAGTCGTAAAACGGACTGCGGCGGGGAGTCGTGACGAAGCCCTTTTCAAACATTGTTAAAACAATGTTTTGATAATGAGTAGCAGTGCATCCACCGTTCCAGAGGGGGGAGCTGCGATTCCGAGACCTGACATGCTAATTACGTCACTTCCAGGTACCTGGCCAATCACAAGACAGTTAAGAAAGCTCTCGTTGGCTGGCCAATCACAACACAGTTCTGTCTTCTGGGGGTTAGATTTCAGTCTGAAACAGTGTGGAGAGATATCGATCGGCTGGTTTGCAGCAACTAGGAGGTTTTTGACAATAAAAACAAGTTAATGTATGCAAGTAACTCACATATATGTACGAAAGGAACACTCTACGGGAGCTTTAACTTTCTTAAAAATATAATCAAAATTCCAGAGTGTGCAGTTCTTCTGGGCAAGGCCAAACCGTCTGAATCTGAACTCAATTGAAAAGCTCTGGAACGTGATCGAGAGGAAAACATATAGGCTCAAGTCATCAAACAAAATCAAGCTGCCTGAATTTTCGCAGCAGGATTAAAAGTCACTTGAGAGCAATGTTAAAGACTTGTGAGAAAGTATGCCAAGAAACATTAAAGCCAAGAAAGAAAATCGGGGTTATTCCTCTTCCTAAGATCAAACAGTACCTTGTTGTTCAAACATTTTCTTTACTTTTAGAGGTCTGAAAACAATGCATCTTATTTTTATTTATTATATTTTTATTTTTAATATGGAAGAAATGTCAATTGTATAAAATTAACAAACCATTTTAATCTCATAAGCTGTAGAGCCATCTTTAGATACTGCATCATGATAAAGACATACCCCGGTCTTATATTAATCCTATCAAAATGCCATATGGTAGATTGTCAGCGCTTTAATTGAAAAATTTAAGATCATCCCTTGCGAAACTGTTGTGTCATCAGAACACGGTCACTGAGCTGCAGTATATAGTGTTTGGTGGCAGTTCATAAAAAGTGTGTGTGTGTGCAGCTCTACTAAGACCCACAGACTCCTCCGCTGTCTTTTGAGGAGCCCCTCTGGAGCAGTTTAGGGGTCAAACATCTCAAAGCTCAAGGACACTTTAACAATTTGTGGTTATGTGCCATCATGTCAGGTCTATGAGCACAGTGTGCTTGTCAAGGGACTTGCAATTACAGTCCACGAAGTAGGCAGAATCATGAGCGCACACAGGAAAACACACATAGCAATGCCATACATAGCGTATTTCATATTATAATTCTCAGATGAAATATATAATAATAATAATAAAAATATTGATGGTTTATTGGACCAGCACATTCCTTAGAAAGTGCAGGTCCATTCTTTTTGTGCACATGAGGATATGAAGCATTGAAAGATCATTCTCGATCCTTGTCAACCACTTTATCCTCGACATGAGGGTCACTGGTGCAATCCAAGCTGACATAGGGCAAAAGATAGGGTTTACACTGGACAGGTCGCCGGTCCATCACAGGGCCAACACACAGACGAACAACCATTCACACATATGGTCAGATAAAATAGTCAGGTTAACCTCTGCACATTAAAAAAAGGTCCACGGTCAAACTGGGAAATGGTGACCTTCTTGCTGTCAGGCAATTTTATCCATCTCTTAGAACAGGTTCAGACCAGTGCCTCACCTGTAGTATGTTTGAGCTCTGTTTCTCTGCCTTCGTTATGAATGGCTTTCTCATCTCCTCGGCACATTTTGTTGTAAGCCTTTGTTTTGTCATGAATTCCTGAAAAGGGTTTTTTTTTTTTTTTTATGTGGCGGGTACACAAAAAGACTATTTTTATATTTATTCCCAAAAGTATCTCTCCACGAGGCATTAGAGCCACCATGCAGTGGAGCTCACTGAGCTGCGTTCAACATCCATCTCCTGGATGAAGTGTCCTTTGTGTGACTTCTTACTGAGGAGGAAATGAAACTCAAACAAACCACATGCATTTGTGTATGACTTTTTGGAGATTGCAGATACTTGGGAAATGTGGGAAAATAATTCCATTTTCTCTAGCCTTTTTGGAGGACATTGAAAAAGTGCAGATTAATCAAATGGCAGTGAGACACGTGCACGTGTAGCCGTCGATGGGAAAAGTCAAAAAGTAAGTCAGGTGGTGAGATCTAGGTGACAACTTATTCTGCAGTGACAGGTGACATTTCTGGGAGGTTGCATCAGGAGAACTGCAGCGCTGAGGCAATGTTGGCCTTTCACTCCGTCTGCCTGACTAGCATTCATCAGCCACACACATTTTCATATTTAAACTTCTTTTTTTTTTATTAGACGGTGCCGTCTTTAAATGTCCTTCCTTCTTTTATGACTTGACTAGTTTGTTTTGCTTCCACCCAATTGTTTCTATATCCTTTATTTCTTAAAAACTTCTGGGATGTTGAAATGATTGCGACCAAACAACAGCCAGTGCCTTTAAATCATCAGGCCCTATTTATTCCTCTTCTTTTCCTCCCTCCATCACCGTCTCCTCCCTTTTATTTATTCCCCCAATTGCAGGCTGAACGTGCCAGCTCACTGTCAAGCATGTCCACTCAATTCGAATGAAGGTTGGCCTTAACTCCATGAATCCCTGCCTTCATTTGTGGGCTCAGAAAACAGCAGCGGGCATGCATGGAGGCACTGGAGGGGAAAGGGGATTCTCCCCCAGTGATTCCTCTGAACATTTCCTCTCATTGAAATGGCATCACAGAGACCCTGCATGATTAATGTCACCTCACACACATACTGTGTTCTACCCAGAGTGCCAGCTGAACATCTGAAACCTGGGACTTTTGTAAAATGCCCATGGGCAGGTCTGGGGACACTGTAGTTTGACTGGCAATCAGCTTCCTATTCAACATTTCCAATTGCCCCTGTAATGACATGCACTCAGGTGAACACACCCACCAACTAACCAAGTGGTGCTGCATTGAAAAGATAGCACAAACAGGCTAATTAATAGACATCAATAGTGCAGTTAAAATGTATTGTTGTGGCTCTGATCCCAGGTCAGTGTGAAATTAGGGGGGGAAAAAACAGTCAAAAGTGCTGTTCACGCTCATTGTGACAGTAATATGTATGTTTTATATATGTATTAAGTCCTAATTTCTTAAATTATTCTTGATTTAAAAGACTGATCCAGAGTAAAATAAAAACATTTGCGCGTACAGGAACCCAAATTAAAGGAAATGAAATAAATCAGACAACATCAAGTAAACAATCTGACTACACAGGAAATGTTGCTTCAATCCCTGACACCAATAACAGCATGTAGTGGACTAATGCAGGGTTGCTGCTATAATCACATCTGTATTATGACCATGCACGCTGACTCTGCCAAAGTACTCTTCACTGAGACACTAAACCCTGAACTAAAGCCTCAACCCTGCACTGACATTGCTTCAGAGAAATACAAGCATGCAGGGGGCTTTAGTTATTTTTAGTGGGGAGAATGTGTAGAATGACAAACAGTAGTTGATTATGAACCCTCCAAGAAGCAGTCTTCCTGGTGGATTACTTTGATTGAAATTATCCAGAGTTCCCTCTTTCACTTTCGTGACTGGTCAGCTGATTAACACAACTCTAAATTGCTCATGTTCACAAAAAATATGTCCGCTCCCCACAGCTCTGAAAACATGACCTCACATAACCTCACAACCAATCTCCGTCTTGTCCTGTATCAGTCACTCATGAGGTCACTGGATTTTCTAGAGTTGCTTGCTTCAGACTCGAGCTGGTCCAGTCGCCCACAGCTAACTACTGAAGAAGATTATGACCTGGATGACTGAGAACCTTCACCGACACTCATTCTTCACCCTCTTGTTGACTATGCACAATGTGTCACTCTGCACCGTTTAATCCTACGACTAAACAACAAGATCTATTCAGTGGGAGCAACGAGGAACTTTGCTAATTATTGGCGCAATTACAATCATGCTTGTATTGGAGAAAAGCCTCAGCGGGCTCTGTGGTCCCACTGTTGGCTGGATGGGCACACAGTGAGGGAAATGGTAATCAACATACAAGCTTCATCAACTTATTGGTGACTGGGGTTCAGAAAGAGAGGCCATCACTCCTTCTCAAGGGTGGATGCAATCAGAAGCAGCATCTATTCATGTTTCTGTTTTTTTTTTTTAAGGGAGAAGACGGAAATTACAGAGCAAACATTCTCTCAAAAAGGGATGCCCATTTGGATTATACAGTCACTATTTTTAGGAGGTAAAGCCCCATCTGTTTGACTATTTTCATCTAAAAGTATCCTTGTACAATATAAATCGTAATTTACATGGAAGCATATTCACATACACATCAGACATGAGCGAGTGCTGGCATACAGCACAACATTAAGCTACCAAACACACACAGTAATCACACGCAGGTGTACTTTCATACCTCTTCCCATTGATGGATGTAGCGAATGAGTCTCGAGAGCCGGAGCAGTCGCAGCAGGCTGAGGATCTTAGTGAAGCGGACAATCCGCAAGGCGCGCGCCGTCTTGTAGAAATCTGAGTCGATGCGGGTCTCCACAATGAGGAAGATGTAGTCCACGGGGATGGAGGAGATGAAGTCCACCACAAACCAGCTGCGCAAGTACTTAATCTTGATCTGCTGTGGATCCAGAATGATCTCTGTGTTGTCCTCCTTGACGATACCTGTCCTGAAGTTAAGGACGAGGTCCATGAGGAAGAAAGTGTCAGAGACGACGTTGAACACGATCCAGGGGGGCGTGTTCTCATCCTTGAAGAACGTTATGCCCACAGGGATGATGATGAGGTTGCCCACCATCAGCAGCAACATGGTCAAGTCCCAATAAAACCTTGATGGTGAGAGAAATGGAGAAAAAGAAAAAAAAGAGTTTCAAGTTTTTTGTGGAATTGATTTTGACAGCATTGTGTGTTTCTGCATGTTGATCATTTTCATATCGGTTATCAGCTTTTGAAGAGTTGTGTTTAGTTTTAGATTTTACAGTGTTCCACATGTTCTGTGACCATAATGTGAGCGTTCAGGCATCCATCCATCCATCTTCTACCACTTTATCCTCCACATCAGGGTCGCGGGGGACGCTGTGTCAATCTCAGCTGACATAGGGCGATAGGTGGGGTAACACCCTGGACAGAACGCCAGTCCATCACAGGGTCACACAGAGACAAACAACCATCCACTCTCACACTCACACGTGTCCAATTTACCTAATCCTCTTAAAGCATGTTTTTGGACTGTGGGAGTAAACTGGAGATCCCAGAGAAAACCCACGCACACACGGGGAGAACGTGCAATCTCCATGCAGAAAGGTACTTGTTCCGACTGGGTTGCTGCAAAGGCAAAGTGCTAACCACTACACCAACCATGTGGCCCAGTGTTCAGACACTTATTTTATTTTGTTTTAGGAATATTCACAGTCTGATGTGACATTTATCTGTGGTTACTTGAAGTAAATTTTTTTAATTATTTGTTTTCTTGCAATTTTACTCTTGGCATTGGAAGCAAATGTCTTAATAAAGAAGACCAAACGCCAGTCAAGGAGTCATCTGTCCGCAGTGAGGGCAAAACATTGGCAAAACTAACCTGAAATAAGAGCAAGGTAAATTTATAGTTTCACCTATAACCATAGGACAGAAGTGTGATGAGTCTCTTTATGTTTCATCAATAAACTCTTTGACCTTAGGTAACAGTGCATGTTGTGCTGTGGAAGTCAACGTAATGGCATAATAACCCTTCAAAACATGCCAGTGGACTGTTCGGGCATGCAAGCATTTTGTGTTTGAATCGTAAATCCCAACTAAAAAGGTCAGTGAGGGTTAATTGGTAATCACAGCCGTTACTGTGACCCCGTCCATCTTCCGAGCCTGAGAGTTTGGATATAAATTGCACTTTCTGCTGGCTTTGTAATTGAATCCAGATTGGGTCTTTTGTTTAAGAGCGATATATCCTGGATACTCCACAAAAATGCACCATGAGGGGGACTTTGCATTGTCCACTGGCTTAATGTGCTTCCTATGATTTATCCATTTATATGGCTACCTGGGTCATAAAGATCTGTCTTTGAGTAAAACCAATTTTAAGAGTGGGGCCATAGGAAATAAAGAAGAAATTATGCTACATACATAACCAGCATGGGAGAAGTGGTTTTACTGGAAGCTAGTGGGACTGCAGCAGGTAATAACCTCTATTTTACTTCCTTGTTGCACATGATGTTTATCGATCTCATGGTTGATTCACTGTGTGTTGAAGTAAATAACTCCAGGGTTTACAATGGAGTGCTGCTCTGCAATATCACAGGACACACTACATCCAGACTGTGTAAAAAAAAAAAAAAAATCTGTTATTATGTTTAAGACACACTGTAAACGCACAGGGTTAGAAATATCTCAGCATAACCAAGGTGTCTTCCATATTTATGTCCATGCTTGTGCATCATGAGGATTGTGGTTCGTTCTGTAATTCAATGCTTTTCCTTTGTATTAAAGATGTTTGTTTTTGGTTGATGAGTACTGTAAAACCACATTTTTTTCCCTGTAAAGTCATTAGAGAGAAGCAACGCTACATATAATGTGTGTGTATATGAACTAAGTATCCTTACACACGCTGCAAAACCACTAAGGTTCAAAAGAAACCATAAACCAGCAATGGCTTTAAATGTTAATGTCTCATGGCTTAAAAAACTATTGATCGTCGCTGCGGCGTAAAAACATAAAATACAACAGGCTTCGAGATACATTATTAGTAATGTGCTTGGATTACAGTTTTCAAAAGCATCTCGCACTATTAATAAATAAACAATATACACAAGCATACATCTCAGTTTAATGTCTATTTCAAAAGGACACGCACACACACAGGGGAAACGGTGACAGTAATTGGAATTCTTCAAAGTAAAATGGTGTCTTCCGTTCCAGCTTGTTGTCAAGTGGAGTTATATTTAGACAGACCTTGCCACCACTGTGTTTGCTCATGTTAAGACTGAAAGCCCGAGAGAACAAGAAAAAAAAACTTCAAAGGACAAAAAATGCAAACATAGGTAAAGACATTTGTTTTTCTTATTGACAGGTTCCCTAATCTTACAAATGCTGGATAGACATAGCATTTGTCCGAGTACCAGCTTTAATAGGATTGCTGTAAGCACTTGACAAGGTCTACCTACAATCAATTAAAAGTTTCTTTCAGCCCCTGTAATAAATTCCTGCAGAAATCCTCTATCATAGATGATAATCATTTACACTATAAAACACACAAAATGCAAATACATGCAGTCGATCTTTAAGATAATAAAGGGTTTTTTCCCTTCAACCAAACTGCACTTTTCTTTTTTTAGATTATCCATTTCAACACACTTTTGACCCCATGGATTAAATGCTCATGATTTCTCCCTATAGTTGCCTGCTAATGAAGGTCTGTCCACCTAAACATAGCAAAAAATCCATAGAAGAACATTTTTCTATAAATACAAGCAGGCATTAAACAATTCCACATCTCTGTGTGCATCCAAAAATCACAGTTTCCCTCCATGTGGTGATGTAGCACCTGTAGCACCTGTTCTAAAGCAGAACAGTTACCAAGCAGCTCTGATGTGAAGGTGATACTCCCGACTACTATGATAGCAATTAAATTAAAATATAATAAGTGTCATTTGCTAATTCCCTCATATGACCCTAATTCTCAACCAGTGGGTTCAAATTTGGTTGTAAACACAACACGACAAGAATAAAAAGGAAAAGAAATTCAGTTAACCCTTCTGTTACCGTCCTGTCGTCGCCAACTTCTCATTACCCTAACTTGTGATATCTAGAAAATGGAACATTTATCCTCATGTGGAGGATAAAGCAGAAGAAGATGGATGGATGGATACCATAAAGCAGATAAATAGTGCTTTGTGCCCATATACTTTTCATTAAGGTAGCCCTCAGGACTTCACAGACAAGATTCAACAGCGCGTCACACATTTGTGACGTCAGCTCCTCAGCACCGTCATTCCTACATGGTTGAATAACTGCCAGATATTGAAAGTGAAAGTTATTTTGGAAAAAAGGGGCAGAGGCACTCACTCATTGAACATTTTTTGACAATTCTGATATCAAAATAAACCCAGACGGTCTGATTATCATGATGGTCATAAGAGGGTTAATCCAATCATGAGACGTGTGTATACAGGGAAGAAAAGCCAGACTACAGGAAATAAGATAACCAGGGAAATACTGGAAACGCTGAGAAAGAGAAGCAGCAGAACAGCTCACACCTAAATCGTTGAGGTGCTGAGCGTTCGCGGTACTGATGAAGGTAGACATTTTGTGGTCTGAAGGGATGGAGACACCGCTCACTGGGCTCTAGTTGACCAGGGAAAACGGGAAAGTGTTGTCACCATCAGAGTGCATCTGACTACATGATAAGCCTCTCTCATTTTCCTCACCCTGCCAGCAAGGCTACCTGAAGGGAGACAGTGAGCGCTCATACATACAGCCAGCCACGGACACAGATAGCCTATACTGTATAAAACAAATGTACAAGAGAAGTATGGGATCAAGGAGTATTCACTAATATGATTGCACACTTGTTTACCTTTTCTCTTACAGAGATGTCTGCGGGCTGCCATGCCGGGAGAGTGAGTGCATAGCACGCAAGCAGATTATCTGTCATGTCAGGTAAATGTGGCAGACGGCATTTAACAGCGTCTCCTCTTATTCCGCGCCACACTGACTGAATGGGAACAGCAGAGGAACAGTGGATGACCCCCTTTCGCACTCACAAAACACACACAGGCCAACATTGTGTGCACTGTTCATGTGTGTCAGTGTGATTTGGACAGTGGTTGATTTTGAAAAATTGGGCTGTGAGCTGAGGGAGCGGAGAAGTGCAGGGGGTGTGGTCTGGTAGTGAGTTGCTGCTGTGTGAGTTGCTCAGTGAGACAAGCCTCTCAATCGCTTACACCGAACACCTAACCATTGTGAGTCAGGACAGCACATACTTAGAACTGTACGTACGGTATGGGACTGTCAATGCTCAATAAAGTGTCTATAACCAGCTGTAATCAACGTTACTTTTCACAGGGTACAATTTTGCGACACATGGTCCACGATACCAATAATATCACGAAACAACAATTCTGTGGTAATAAATATATTGCAAGACAGTCCTAACTGAAGAAAGCGGAACGTGAAAAGCTGTAAACTCCTTCAGCCTTGAAACCTGCTGCCATGTTTCCCTCATTCGAGTGGCGCCCGGTGAGTGAAACTGGCAGGATCATCATATTGCACAATACGATATCACCAAATAAATATTTCGACCCATTCCTGCTTTTTGATTAAAGGTTAAGTTTCTGTGCACATTTTAACACCCTCTGCAGCTCAAACCAAATTGCTGTTTTCAGGTCAACACCATCCTTTGAGAAGCTAATGAAATGCAAAGAATGGTCCTTGGAAATTAAGAATCAATTACTGTAACTGAAATAAGATCGATCAGAACAATTGAATTATGATGTTTTTGCCAAGCCCAAACGATTAAAAATTTCCACTTACAAGGGGTCCAACACAGTGAAACGGCGGCTAACATCGTTGCCTTACAGCAAGAAGGGTCACCGGTTCAGATCCCGGTATGACCGAGGGCCTTTCTGTGTGAAGTTTGCAGGTTCTCACCGTGTGCGTGTGACTTCCTTCCAGAACCCAAGAAACATGCAGATTACATTAAGTGGACACTCTAAATTGTCCATGTGGAGGATTAAGTGGTAATAATGAATGAATGAGTCATTTTTGTCTGGATAAACAAATCTAGGGATAATCATCTTGCATTTATGGGGACCTGTTTTGCTTTGAAACACCAATGAATAGTTATAGCATGTTTTTAAAGGTCACATAGAGTGGTCCTGTTGCACATATATGTTAGTTATGGAGGTCTACTTACATATATTAACTTTTTTTTATGGTGAAAAACCTCCTAGTTGCTGTGAACGAGCCAAATGAAATCCTCTTTTCTGACGCTGTTCGTCAGCCGCGATGTTTCAGAGTGAACTCTGACCCCCAGAAGACCAGTAATGGCCAGTACTATTCAGCACACCAGCTCTCAGAAGCGCAGCTCCCCCCTCTGGAATGGTGGATGCACTGCTCCTCATTATCAAAACATTGTTTTAACAGTGTTTAAAAACAGCTTCGTCACGACTCCCCGCCGTAGTCCCTTTTATGACTTTGACCCAGAGTCAGAAGACACTGTCGCTCATGAAACACCTCCACAACGGATGTTATTCTTCTTCAATGTACGCAATCGGATGTGCCCGGATTAGTGCCCGGAGCAGGACGATCTGCTGTTCAGGAGAACCGCTGTTTAGGTAACTATTACGGGATTTTCAGAGATCTCGTTGAGCCCGAGATTACAATTAACACAGCGTTCTCAGCAGTGGCTGAACTGTTTGTTTTGAACCTTCAGGGCTTGTTAAACAAGGTAATGAAGCAGATACACACTAAAAAACAGGGTTAATTGGAACTTCCGGTCTAGGTCCGCTTTAACAAATGATATTGAAGTAACAACCAATTGTAGTCCAGTGCCATGTTTTAATGAATAAATTAAGCAGATTGAATAAAAATTAAGCATGAAATGGTTAACCCTAACCCTCTCACACTTAACTGGAGAACAACATCTTCAAAGTCATTTTAAAAAGTGCTTGTGTATTGTCCATAAAAGAGGAACCATGTCATTATTATACAATCAAGTTGGCAAACATAGCACGTCTAAGGGACAACAATAAAAAAAGGGTTGAAAGGGTTTAACCTATTTTTTTCTGTCACCTGTTCCAATGAACTGTCATAATGGTGCAGTCTTTGCTAAGCACAGCCAGCAGGCATGCTGCAAGCACATCACTGACACTGGGACTGTGTAGTCACAGGTTGCTATATTTAGGTGAGGCACACTGTTTTATCAAAACTAGGCTTAGAAAATGTCATCACAGGTGAACACAAATCTCCCCAACCTTAGGCTAAAAAACCCCCAGAAGGATTTACTGAACAATTTCAGAGGCAAGAGGTTTGAAGCAAAAATGTACAAGTGGTTCCACTAGTCAGACATCACGGTATATGGCCACAGCATATGATTTTTTTTAAATTTACCTTTGTCTGGGACTATTACTCAACAGCCACAACAGGAAGACGATGGCAAGCCAATGTCACACTCAGACAGCAGAAGAGATAGATAGAGGATAAACGGAACAGATAGAGGTCTGATGCAAATGTAAAATGAGGAGATGCATAACCACATATACTCAAACACAGTAGAGCAACAGGATAAATTCAACTGAAACTGACAGGTTTAAGCACATACTGCTAGACCTTACAAAGCATTTATTAAAATCTAAAAAAGTGTTTGACCATCGAAATAGGATATACTTAGATTATCAAAGACAGCACATTTATAATTATTTATTTAGATCGGAGATGAAAGCAGCAACTCAAAAGTCCAAACACAGGCTGCACATCTCAGGGAAATTCTCTGAATTATATAGCATTGGTCTTAGCCACACTATTGTAGTGGTTAGTGACCTGGTCGGACATGCAGATTTGGGGATGAGGCAAATTGGACACTAAATTGATGTAGGTGTGATTGTGAGAGTGAATGGTTGTTTGTCTCTATGTGGCCCTGTGATGGACTGGCGATCGGTCCAACGTGTACCCTGCCTTTCGCCCTATGTCAGCTGAGATTGGCACATACAGCATTCCTCGTGCGGAGGATAAAGTGGTAGAGGAAGGATGGATGGAGGGTCTTAGACCCTCAAGATTGTGCCCCATGTAGATGCCATCCATCCATCCATCTATCTATCTTCTACCGCTTATCCGAGGTCAGGTCACGGGGGGAAGCAGCTTGAGCAGAGAAGCCCAGACTTTCCTTTCCCCGGCCACTTCGCTCAGCTCTTCCAGGGGAATCCCGGGGCGTTCCCAGGCCAACCAAAAGACAGAGTCTCTCCAGCGAGTCCTGGTTCTTCCCAGGGCCCTCTTCCCAGTGGGATGTGCCCGGAACACCTCACCGGAGAGGCAGCCAGGAGGCATCCCAACCAGGTGCCCGAGCCACCTCATCTGGCTTTTCTCAATGCGCAGGAGCAGCGGTTCTAATCTGAGCCTCTCCGGGATGACCAAGCTTCTCACTCACATTTTTTTAACCAGATCCATTTATGAAAATGAGTCCAGTCTAAACTTGCACTGGTGTTTGAAGTGCTAAGGTGTGTGCACTTAAGAATGCTAAGTGAATCATGAAATTACCAGAGCCACTTTGCAAACTGGCCACATTTCATCAAAGCCCACTGAGAAGAATGTTCTGTGCTTCCTGTCCTTTTTTTAAAATTCCACTGGGATATTTTTGTTTTTGGACAGTTGTTGAAGAGGCGCTGCCTGGTGCGATGAGCAGCTTCTCACCAACTCTATCACAGCTTTCCAGAGCACTTGCTGACTTGAGAAATAAGAACTGTACATAAGTAGTCTGCAGTCTAGTGGGTAATAAGACAGTGAGCGGTAGGTCTCTTTAGGTCTCGAGAAGGGTTCTCGATAAACCCTTCCAGGGTTTCTAACCACTCCAGCACTGACTCATTGTACTTTATCATATATTATCTATATTTTTGTTTCTTTTATGTGACAAGCTCCTTGGTGTAATGTTCTATTAAAGTGCAAACAATAAACAAACAAACAAAACTCTACGAGTTCCATCAGCATTAATTTATCCAACTAGCATATGTCTACACTGCAGCACTTTGGACTGTCGTCCTGCCACTAATTGCATCTATGTTTTATCACAATACCTTGCTATCTCTGACAAGGTCCATGGGGTCATGTCAGAGGGGATCCCCTCTCAGCCAGCCAGAGCGAGGCTCAGGAAACAGTGAACAGAACCTCCGAGCATTACCACCACCAGCCCACTCCTCTCTTGAAAACTCACAGACTCACAGTGGGACTTCTCTTTGCATCAATGAAGTGCTGACTGTAATGCCAGATGCCGATCGTGCTGTACACTATCACCTCATGCCCTCGTTCTGGGCTGAACCAGTGGAGGGCCATTATCTTTACCACTTTAGGTGCTGCAATCAGCAAATGGAGCAGCCACTATGAAAGCCTTTTCCATCCCTGTCCAAAATGGTGATCCGAGGTCAAAGGGTGAGAGGAGTAGTGGTTCAAAAAGAGAAAAAAAAACATGGCAGAGAAAATTAGGAAATTGTGATAGGAAAAGAAGCTCAAATGGGCAAAGAAAAACAGAATGGAGGAGAGATCAATGCTGTGGTTTTAAAAACAAAGCTTTCTTTGATTCAATATTCCCATAAAAGGAATTAATGAAATATAAAAATAATACAGCTTTAAAGCTGAAGAAAAAACCCCTCGGTCAGATACCCTGAGTAGGAAATCTTATCTAGAGATATTTTATCTGATATTTGCTGGGTCACATGAACTATATCTCCCTATTAAACCACTGGTTTATCATTCTGTTAGCTCTATGTGTCTGCTTTTATTGCTCTTATGCTAAACAGGGTTAGAATCATGATTGCACTGCATAGATGGACTGATGGACTATGAATGTGTGAGTGAATAGATGTCAGAACTGTAGGGTAAAGCCTTTTGAGTGATCATCAAGACTAGAAAAGTGCTATGTACTGTAAATACAGACCATTTACCATTAACACACATGCACACACCTACACTTCACTCCTTCCTCCCAGTTCAATCTAATACTGGGTGACTGAACCAAGTAAGGAGGAAAAGAGGACATGCAATCGACTAAAGAAATAACGATAAATCAGGAGTGCACACACACACTCACACAGATCAGAGGAGTGGGAACAATCAGTTTCTCACCACTGCATGTCTCATAATCCAGCCATTTGTCTGAGTCTTCTAGACTCACAGCGTGTGGCATGTGGCCATGACTAACACATTGATCCAGGCGAAGTGTTTCCTGCGATTTTTGCCTGCTGCACACAGAGTTCTTTATTCAGTGCACTGGACTATGGTCCTCTTTGAGGGGACTCCCCTCTGCTTCCAAAGTGCTTTAGCGCTCTATACATTCTTACACATAAAGCAGAGAGCGGTCCTCTATGGAAATGCCATTGTCCTACAATGTTGAGCTGCTGTACAGTATGGCATGTATTTTTTTTGCTTTAGTACCAAAATATCCGGCCCCAACCGTTCCGTTCTTTCATACCCTTGGGGTACCGTAGTAAAATGGTACGGTATGGTAAGCTGATTAGGGAACGTCACTCCCTTGCAATTGGTGTAAATATTGCATGTAAATAGAGTCTAATGTCAGCAGTGTATTCTAATACAAAGCTTGACGTCTAGTTGAGACAAAAACAAGCATGAAAAATGGATATCCTCCATTGTTTTCTGCTCTGTTGCGGTACGACATCACACTATACAGCCATCGGGCACAGGGCACACCCTCCCTACCAACTACAGGTACTGTTCTTAGTCAAAACCCAAGCCTGACCCAGGACTTTACCATTCCAAACCACACTGTACCAATCCAAACCATGAAGGCACCCTATCTTTTCACATGCTAAATTACTGTTGCGCTTTAACTCCATCACAACAGGTGAAAGATGCACTGTTTTGCACCATTTACTCGCTTACTCACTCATACCCACATGATTATAATTTCTGGGACATTTTGCTAATTGGCTAATCATAAACTCCCTATTAAGCTGACTTTGTAATGGCAAGTGTCAAAGTGCTTTTTAATATGTCGTTTCTCATATTTTGTCCATCCCCTGGGGCAACATACAGTCCCTGTGCCAGTTTCACATCTTGGTCATTTTCTATCTTGGCTGATAGGAAAAAAAAGCAATCCAATTTCAGAGACACAAGGGTTGTGGAAATCCACCTGGGACACGGTCGGGGCTGAAAAGGTCAACCTGTATGTACTAGATGCGAGGGGGAGAGAGCAGACTAAGGGCTTTTGCATGCATGCAGAGGTCAGCACACAGGAGAGTTGTGATTTGGGTACTAACTATATTAAGCATGAATGAACACAAACAAATGTATTATATTTTAAGAAGGTAAATATTAAACATCTATTTGTCACTTAGATTACCTTATTGCTCTAGCTAAAGGGACAACATAGTTTGCTATTAACCTCTGTGGGGGAGAACGGATGGTTTTGAATATGCTGTTTTAGTCCAGTTTTTGTGCCATGTGATCATGTGACTGTTTGTGCTTTGGACCCTCATTGTTTTGATAAGATGAGCAAATGTCAGCCATCTGGCTCTTAAGTAGACAATGACAAACCAAGAAAAGTACTTGCCAACGTGATTTCATCTCCACTGACAATGTAAAGTGCTTGTTCATCACAAAGACGTTGATTTTCTCTTTACGATATTGTCAAGTGACCTTGTAGAGTGACGAAGATAACCCATGTTTTGATATGGTGCTATACAAACAAAACTGAAACCGACTGAATATTTCATCCAGGTCTATGTGTAAACAGTGAGCAGGGATATTGAATGAAAGGCATCAGAGAGAAGCATCAGAATACAGGGGGGTACTTTAATCCAAGCAATCTTAATTATTCATTCCAACCATGATGACAATTCCCAGAAAATACAGCATGTTGTTGATTGCTGGCAACGGCGTGATTTACTGGTTCCAGATTCTTCCATATTTCTATTTAATTAGTTCTTCAGTGATTATACCAGCGGCAATATTCCTCATTCCGGTTACAAATTGGGTTAAGCCTGAATCAATGCAATGCCCGTAATTAAAGAATGTCTTCTTCCACGGGTATCATTGCAGACTGAGGTACATAATATAATCTGGGTTGTTTTGTGTGGACATGCCCAATGTTAAATTAAAAACTAAATGCTTATAAAAATGTAAAAGTCCCCACTGTGTTTGGCTATAAAAGAACTGCCATTGTGTCACAGTAAAAAATTTAAAAAAGAAATGCAGTCGGTATCAGTATCCCATTCAGTCTTTCAGTATTTACCGCCGCAATCATCACGTCTTGCACTATTCATGATTAGTGTCACATGGTTCATCAAAGCTGCCATTTCTTCCGCCACTCAACTTCTCTTTGCATAAGCCATATACAATTCAGTATGTACTGTATATGTACGTATACACACAGCACTAAAGTTTCATGATTATCTGGTCACTTTAATGGCACACTTACAGAGCTTGTTCCAAGATTTCACTGTATAATGAATTGCAAGAATAACTCGGAAAGGGAGTTTAAGAGTGCATCGATTCTCTGACGATGGTCAAGTAAGAGGGCACTTCCTGATTCGTGGCCAAATGGCAGCTAAACTCAAAACACGGTTGGGTTGATTGCGTCCGTATGCATGTTAAGGGTTGGCCTCTTGTGTCACATATGAAGTTTCAAGGTGATCGGTCAATGTATGGCGAAGTTATAGGGCACTTCCTGTTTCATGGCCAACGGTCAAAATTCGCGAACATTCTGTTTGTCGTGGCCACGCCCTTTCGAATCAACAAAACAATAACTTTTTGTCTATTACAAATTGTCACACTTTTTATGTTGGTATGATAAAGGCGCTTTGTTCATTTACGAAGCGTGCAAAGCCGTTTCGGCCCCTGGCGTTCGTGCTCGGGCCCTAATAATAAAAACATTTCATTGACCATCCTGAAATCCTGAGTGGTAAACCCTTCAGTGGTAACAAATAGATTGTTACTGAAATGTGTTGAAAGGGGATCTGCTATAGTGTTGTGTATGCAGAGATTATAATTTGATGTTGCAGTGCACAGGATAATAAAGCAGGAAGGTCATCTAACATAACATCAGTCAGGTGACCAAAATGCATCAAGCATATGAGCTGGGTGACATGCACTCCTGTAAAATGGTTGCAGCAGGAATTTCCATTTTGCAAATGTATATGATCAATCAATCTGTATAATCTCACCCCGAGATTATTTTGTCAAGGTTAAACCTGACTCTCAGACAAATGCGTAAAGCTGGATTAAATAATGTTTTAGCAGGGTGAAATTAGAAATATGTGAAACAAAGAAAATAAAGACAAGAAAGAAAAAAAAACAAACAAGCATTATTTTATAGTGTCCTGATTTCAAACTCTTCACAAGTGTTCTCGAGGTCGCACAGTACTATTCAGTCTTTCTGTCACAGTGACAGGAAACCTTCCACCCACAGGCCACGCACATCCTCCCATGGGCTCCCTCCATTAAATCAATTGTACTGTAATAATCTCTTAGCTCCTAATATTCGCGGTTGAGCAGAGCAGCCCTTTTTGATTTACCTACTTTCAGGCCCAGCTACAACCATCTGTAATCCCAATGTTTTACCCTGACTAAATTAAAGGAGGAATTAGTTAATGGTCACTGAATAGAGTGAAATCCATCCCACAACTCCTCATGGATATCTGCACTGTATCCCTATCATTTCATACAGCCTGGACTCAGAGCATCTTTCATTCAAAACATGATGTTTTACTCAGGCTCCGCACCAAAATATTGGCCTCCACGTTTAACGTTCATCTGCTCCATCTCAAGATGCTCCTTGACCTTTTATGCGACTCTTCACTCAGACCCCTGTCACCGCAGCAGGGATGGGAATCACCCTTGCTGCAGCTGGGTATGTTCCTCCATCTCATATTTCAATGATTGCATTGTCACCACACGCTGGAGGCCCCACAGGACCCAAACAAATCGATAGCAATGCGTAGTCTCAAATCAACCGTAATCAACCTGACTGAAACGGACAATGTTATTTGATCTGATTCCATACACTAGCCAACATAATACACACTGTTACACGCAGTAATTGTGCTATATTTTCAGTAATAACATTGCAGGTGTGGTTAGTAATGCTTAATATAAAAATGACTTGAAAACCCAAAAGGTGCACATTTATTTAAAATATCTCAAATGTCAAAGAAATATTAACTATGAGCTATCCAGGGTGTACCCCGCCTATTGCCCTATGTCAGCTGAGATGGCACAGCACCCCCCGCGACCCTCCAGTGGAGGATAAAACGGTAGATAATGGATGGATGGATATAAACTATGGAAAATAATTTCTTCTGCACTTCCCACATACATGACAGGTCTGACTTCACATACAAGTCCTTTTATTCTTATCGTACGGTGTCTTTTTCCTACTGTTTTAGTATTAAGACTGACATTTACAAATGTTCAGAAGTCAACTTTGCCATGCTAATACTACATGATCCAGTCAAAAAAACAAAACAGTCTCTGTATTGGATTAAGTTGGTCTTTTTACACACTCAGTCAACACAGTGCCTGAACATAATTCCCTTTGACGTCAGTCTAATTTGAATGTGAATACCTGTGATTACATTTGTTCTACTTTTCTGCACTCTATCCCCAACAAAAAATGTTAAAATAAAAATGGAGGCTAAATTACAAGATATATTTAGAGCCACTGTCTAGGTGAGTGTCTTTTCGAAGACAGACCTGTGCAGGACAAATAACAAGGCTGATGAGAAAGTACACAATACAGCGTGGATGGTTGGATTTGCATGACTGTGGCAAAGGGATTTAACTGATTGACAGAAACCAAAGGACAGACGACCCCCCCTCTCTGATAGTTCCTGCAACACAGTTCCAAAGAGCAAAAATGGGGGGGTAATAAAGCCTTCAGTGCAACAAAAAAAAAAAAAATTGTAATGTGTGACATCCCTCTTCCATATCTCCAAGGAAATGTGGAAGACATTTCACCAGATGTGTCCTCTGGGTTCTGAATCACCAGATAATTAAAAGGCACTTGACTATCAGAGAGAGGCATTCTAATATTGTGCAGCATCATTTGTCTAGAGTCTAACACATTGCTGTTGCATTGACGAAAATCCACTCAACTGCCTCTGTGCAAACATGATGGATAAATTCATTACCTGGTTTCCAACGTGCAACAATAGAGTATCTTTTCGAGGTATTTTTGCCAATCAAGCACCAAAATATCTGAGGAGAGTACAAGTAATCTATAACTCATGGCCTAGGACATGCAAAAAGGTCACAGCTTACATAGACACTTTCAAATAATAATAATAATCAGAAAGTCACATTTTTGAGAATAAAGCAGAGCTGATACCCAAAGAGGAGCAAACAGGTTGAGAGAGGGAGCATTAATCTCAGCACCAGTTATATGTATTGCTCAACAATCCGGTCAAACCTCCACATATATTTTATGGTCACCATCTGCTTGAGATCGTCCCATATTTCAGTGATTTTGTGGAAATGCTCGTCTCCTCTTTCTGGGATACACACGTCACCCTCTGGTCAAGTGCCCACATCTGTTCACTGGGAGATACTTATTCCGAATTGAAGGAGGCTGTTCAGCTTTGGATCTGGGAACGAGGCTGTAGATTGGATTATGATGCCATTTTTAATCTGCCCCTTTTTTTCCCTTGCAAGATATTGCTCCACCCCTGCCTCTTAGCGTTACACTTGACAAGAGGAGATTTTGCTGAATTCTGGCACAGCGATGACTATGTGATTCCCTGTGACACTCTAATTTGAGCTTATTGTGGCAAAGCTTTGATGCAGACATGGGAATAAAACTTTTCGTCACAGAGACCCTTCGCCTCTGCATGCCCATTAAAAAGGTCCGACTCGTCACCTTGTGGACTTTAATTACAGTCATCTTGTCTGGTGCCTGACCCTCATTTTAGAGAAGTTACATTTTCCTGCTTCAGTTCATTAAAAATAAAATACAAGCTGGAATTTATCTCTGCATTTGTTAACTGTCATGAAGCATTCTTTATCTCCATGAATTGAAGCATAAACTGTCACTAAATATCCTTGGTTTCCTTCAGTGATGGCTTATCATCACTCATATATGACAGTAATGTCACTAAAGATCACTGCTATCGTTTATATTGCTTTGTCTTTTTTGTTAGAACTTCACAATAATCGTATTCCATATGCCGTGATAAATTGCAGAGTTGAGTGATTGCATAATCATAGTGCCAAGTGCTTGAACCACAAGCAAAGTGAACTCAGATCAGCAAAATGTTTAATTGTAGTAAAATTAAATATCCACTGTAAGACAAGTGGGTGGCTAACCTTAATTTTCACAACACTTGTCGTTGTGCATTTCCATTATCTCTTCCTTTTCAGGCGATGCCTCTTGCCTTTTCACCGAGCACAGCATGATGCTCAAGGACACGTCAAAACTGACCACTGGTGCCAAATCTCTGACCTTTCAAAATCGGTACGGACCAAAAATCACCCTTTTTTGTGACAACTGGCACTGAGTAAGAGAGCGGAAAGGGTCAAAGGAAACAACCAACTGGGAAGAGCACACACACAAATGACAAACCGTCTAATACGTGTCTCACTTTTTTCATGAAGACCTGTCGTGTGTGGCTTTTAAAAGCAGTGCATGCCGACTCAGTGTTAAAACAGAATAATATGCAAGATATACTTTATAAAGACTTGTACTTGACTGAGTAGACAAAATACTATGTGGTGACAAACATTCTTTATGGATAATAAACTAATCACAGACAAAACCAGTTGCGTTGTTTTACACTAATGATGATGTCTGTCTTTCTTTCTCTCCATCTAACTCTCAAGGATACAGAAAAAAAAAAAAACTTTTCATGACAAGACAGCTGAGGCAAGACTCCGTCTTTATATTCTATTTTAAATACAACGTAGAATAAGAAATGGAGCGATGTAAGCCACCGTTGTGCATTTGTCCCTTTCTTACGGATAAACAGGCAGATCAATGTGTCTGTGTCTCTGTTTTCTATTCTAGGAGGAATCTTTTTAGCCTTTGCTCCTGACATCCCGGTGTGTGAGCAACTCTCGCCCCAACTCACATGTCTCTCAGAGTCTGACATCTTATTCTGGAACGGGGGGGGGGGGGGGGGGGACGAACCAACACCATTTTGTGGCAAGTGATAGTTTCTATATTGCATGTCATCAAACCATCATAGCCAATCAAACACCAGACGACAACCCAAGACGACAGTCAATGTCACAGACAAGGAGAAATGTTACGATATGTGTGACAGTGATGATTCTGCTCTAAATTCTTTCACAGCAACACTAACGTCCCAACATGATTTAAATGACAGGTAGTAGATGCGTTGGTAAGCTAAATGCCAAGGCTGACACATCTTTTAATGAAATAGTTTAGCCTGAATTATTAAACTAGAGGAAAATGTCTTCAATTAAAAAAAGGCTAAGGTTCACTACCTACTTAAAATACCAGATAGGAGGTTGTCAAATTTGTTTGAAGTAGATTGGCTGAAGGAAACAAATGATGTGCGTAGTTTTCAACCATAGTCGTCGCATTAGAGTTGACTCACTTGATATTCAGTTCATAAATGGTGTGTAGTGTGCACAGTACATTGCTCTTTGGGCAATATGCTGTCGGCTTTTACTATACAAAGACCATCTGATGTGCTACAGAAGCTGTGCAGTGTGCATATGGAAGCATTTGTTGAATAACATCTAATGCTGAAAAGACGATGGCTGTTAAAATCTGGTCCTACTTCACAGTTAAGAGCCTTTAAGAGCCTTTATGTGGCTGTGAATAAGATGCATGTGGTCAGCAACACACTCAAGGACACCTGCAAGACAAAAGGAGTGCTCATGGACTTCCTGTGTTTAGTTTTGCTGCTGTGTTTTGTCGCAGACATGAGCAGCACTGTGGATAACAAATGCATTGATCTACACAGCCACAGAGCTGCTGTATGAGTGCATTTATTAGTTACATAAAGAAAATGCTTTTACACTGTTGTGTATGTCAAAATCAATATGCAAGACAAAGTGAAGGCCTCACCGCACACACCTTACCACAATAAATGAAGTCTGAGAACATGTTTTCTCAGATTAATAAGAGAACACTAAAGGAATCGATCGATGTATCCATTTAGAAAGCATCTGCTCAAGATAAATAAACTGGCCTGAACAGCAACAGGTGTGTTCTGTTGTATTTCACAAGACAGTGAAGAGTGTCCTCAGGTAATTAACCTCTTTTTTCGTTTGTGTTGTGGCACAAGAAAGTAGTAACAGCGGAGTTGTATGGGGCAGCTGTGAGTTTGAAATGTTGTGACATTAAGTGGTGAATGTGATATAAAGCTTGATAAAGAATAATAAATTGCCTTTTCTTGAGATGGTATGTGTGTGTCCTGATTAATGACAAACACACTGGCATGCATTTCTAAAACATGTGTTGTTTGCAGAGCATGTGTTTACATGTGCAGATACCTGAAATCACTGTAAGGATGAATTATCCAGAATCCGGCGGATTTAACCCGCTCCTGTTCCCGTTCCACCGCCTTCTCACTTCCAAACATCCTGAGGGAAAACTTGTTGACCCCCGGTTGGAGCATTGCCCCAAACTGTCGGTGCATGAACCCTGCTTGATATAATCTCTCGTCGTCAGGCAGAATTTGATCGATGCCGCCTAACTTTAAAAACCCTGACTGCTGGCCCTGGGATTCGTTTAGGATGCCGCCGCCGCCGCCGCCACAACTCGCTCCTTGCGCGCCTGTATCCTGCGGCTCGTCACCGATGGCTCCAGGGGGGCTCTCCTCGCTTGGGGTGACATCTCCCTCGGTGATGAGGCGCCTCGCCTCCGCCGAGTCCGAGTCGTGTACATGACGACTTGTGATGGACGAGAGGCTGCCGCGAAACCTCCGACAGTCTCCATTCGAGCTGGTCTTCATTGGTCTCCCTATGTCCGTCTCCATTATCACAGACTCCCCACTTTTGGTCTCCCCAATGCCTTTGCAGCTTCCCTCAGAGGTCGGCGACGGCAGAGGTTTCATCCTGATGCTCTTCCTCCGGGCGTCCTTGTCTGCGTCTTCTCCTTCGCCCATTATGGATGCTTTGTGCCCAATGTGCTGTGGCAAACTGTAGAGCCTTTTACGCATCGAGGAGTGCAACCGGTCCATTATGACATTGAGAGACAGTGGAGACAATGAAAGAAATCCAGATTCTCAGGCTGAATTGAAACGTTTATTGCCACCAGCGTGCCCCGCTCCCCACATCTGTTTGTACGAGCGACCAGTCTGGAGCAAACCTGAATCCCTGAAAGCCTGCTACACATCACACGGACGGCTGTGGCGGCACTGAAGATAAGAGACGCCACTCGTGTTCATAACACTACCCGACAGTGTGCGTGTGTCCTCACGCACAGTCTGGCCGGTCCGCTTGGCTGCTGCGTCCCCGATGTTCATCTTTGTGCCGTTTTGACATGGTGCGCAAAAGTGGGAAAAAACTGCTTCAAAGTCACCTTAGTGTGACATGTGAGGGATGCGCCCACGGACGGTGATACGGAGGTGAGGGAAAGGTCAAGCAAGACGTACCCTGCCCTTTTCATCACACGTCTTGCCAGCTGTCCACCAAACAACGCGACACAATCACGCAAAAATACAGTAGAGCATCCCTGACAGCGCTGACATCACTGATCCATGGTCGGGCTGCGTTTTTGGAATATTCATGATGCTGATCCACTGGGTTGCCATAGGAGCGAGAACTGCAAATAAGCTCAGCCCACCTTGTTTAAAGGGGAATGCTCGTCCCATTCTTAAAACGCGCCGCTGTTCTTTCAACTTAGGGCTACAGGTACACGACCCAGACTGGTTCAGCTCTCCGAGGCTCAGAGCTTCACATGGGAAAACCGAGAAGCCAGCATGCCATCCACGACGTGAGACTCATCCATTGCGTAATTTGCGCAAACCAAAAGCAGGCTGCAGAAGCAGGATGCCAAAAGACTAGGACACAATCAGGCTCTACAGTGACGGGCAAATGACGCCTTAATGGCAATAAATAAATATATATTTACGTCGTTATTTTGTTTTTATTTTACAGAAGTTGCCACAGCACAACAGAAAAACGCATTGTGATTAAATGACAAAATCTATGTTACTTTGTTTCCTCCTTCTAATCATATGGTTCAAATTAAATAACATTGACAGCAATAATGTGTAACAATCCAAGTGGCCCAATGTTTGAATCCTTTTTGTAAAATAACCCTAACCCATTAACCAAAGAAGACCACACATGACTGCTAAACATCTCCAACAATCTTAACATTTACTCTTCTGTGTGATTTTTCATAAAAGTGACTGATTATGTTACATGACTATATGTTGAATTCAATTTATTGGGCTATAATGTATACAGTGTGCAGCTTACCACAGTGAATGTGTCTGTTATTCAAAGAGGCTCAGAAATGGCACATCTGTAAAAACCAGAAGAGACAATCTTTGGGTGATTAAACAGACTTTATGAATAAATAATCAGTATAACGTTGGTTAATTTCTGAGAACAAACAAGTGCAATATATAATATAGATAGATGTAATTCATTCGTTCCCAGACAGCACCATAAAACAAACAAACACCAGAATGAAATATACTTATACAATATTTATTACATACACATCTTGCATTTGCTATGTGGTATCAGGGATGTTGAGTTTTGTGATTTTAAGAACACATCAGAAAAATAAAATGCATTATCACTATAGCATCTCAGTTCTCGATCAACCTTGGTGCGGGGCCTCCCTCAGGTGAGTAATAATAATAGTAATGGTGATAATAACACTACTGATGAAGTGTTCTGTAGTTCAGATCGTGCATTTTCTTCTGACTGAATTGATCAATACATCAACGTCCTCAGCGTGCTTCACATTAAAAGAAGGAATACAAAACACCAAATACATTAGCAGGAATAAAATACACAATAAAACAGTAAACCAATAAAATAAGAAATCAACAACAAAAAATGTAAATGTAACTGTGCTACTGAATTTCAAAAGCCTTAAACCTGAATAAATCCGGGGGTAAATTGTTCCAGAGGTTAGGAGCAGCAACAGCAAAGGAACGGTCACCCCACCTTGACCTGAACTGAACTGAATAAGAATAATACTGAAATTGCTAAATACTTAAATGAGCAACCACATTAGTAAATAGAACAGCTGTACAGGAATAATCAATACAAATCAAAGGTCTCAAAGTTGCAGCCCCTGATCAATTTCATGTGGCCCGCCATATAATGAATTATTTTCTGTTGTTGTTATTTTTTAATTATTATTATTAATAATATATTAATTTTGGACTTTATTAGGACACAGTGAACATCTTGTCTGTGTATTAAACGGTTGCACAAAATACTATACAAGTACATACACAAAGCAATGGAAATAAATATTGCAATAAAACACAAGCACATACACAGCTATAAAGACACAATAACCCAGCAGGAAACAACAATAAACATTACAAATACTAATCATTTACTCAGATCAGTTCATCCAATGCACACATTAGGCTTGGCAAACATTGCAGCAGACCCTGGCTCAGACAGGTGACTCCAGGCCTAATAGCCTGAGAAGCTAAGCACCACTCTGCCTATACTGGACAGGACAGGGCTTTCAATTGAAATCATTTTAATTGAAATTTAATCTCTGAAAAGTAAACAGCAGAAACGGGTGTAGTCACACAGTTATGCAGCCATAGTTCACGTACTCACCCTGTAATTTATAGTCGCTAGTCCTGGTGTAGTTGTTGCTCTTTCACAGAATATCACTCAGCGCACACACACAATTAGTTGTAGCTGGAAAACGGCCACCGGTTGGATGTGGAGGTTAAAACGTTATGGACGCTTCGTCCCAGGCTCCGGGGAGACGGGGAACAAATCCTGGAAGGTAACTAACTTAATGTCTTCTTTAATGACTTCTTAATGTCATGATATTAAAAGTTGTACGCTAGCTAGCCTGCTAACACTAGTTGCCACGAGGCTAAAGCTAGTTGTAGTTAGCAGCCATTAGCTTCCGTTATAGGTCAAGCTTAGCACGAAAAGCACAGGTGTCACTGGTAGTTACATTAATTAGAAACACCTGTGCTTTTCCTACCAATATCTGTCAAAATGTCTTGTATTTACAGTTGGTTTTTATTGTGAGCTCAAGCTGAAATGAAAATTAATTTCAAACAGGTAATGAGTGAACGTTTATTTGGGAAGTAACAGCTAAAGGATAGCTTACGCTACTCAGGCGTGGGTCAGAGTCAGACTGGAGTCACGTCATAGAGCTCCATGTTTTCTTATTTTACTGGCTTTAATTAAAACTCACTGACGGCTGTAAAACCACTTTGAATGCCTAGCCATGATTGTACAATGAGCAATTTCGATATAAGGTTGAATCAATACTACTAATAATAGTAACAATAAATGTGAATTTAGCTCCTTGCTCCTTATTTTTCACAGCAAGTCTGAAGATTATCATCTGAAATGGCAACAAAATATATAGTGTATATATATATATATATATATATATATTTATATTTCAAGAAATAAAGTAATGCTTTTTGTTGTTGTCTTGCCTTATGTATTAATTTATCTGGCTGAACAGGATTTAAAAGAATTATGAAGGAAGTCTGTGACTCCACGTTTCTTTGAATAAATATTGCATATTGCTTTAACAACATTTTATGTATGTATACTGTAAATACCTCCACAGATGGGTGCTGTTTTTCAAGCCTCCAATTGTCTTTTTGTTGTTGAGTAAAAGTGACGAAAATAAATTGAAAGTTTGATTTACAGGAAGTAACGGACACCTTGTCTGAGCAAGTGATATCTAAAGGGAAAAGTATCCCCTTTACTACTGATGTTAAAGTGAGAAAATCAACTGTTACTGCGTACAGCTTTTATTAAGGGATCTTTAAAGAGGAATTTATTGCTGTTTCCTCCCCAGTGTATGTTGAATCTAATAAAACCTTTCAAATAAAACAGTTGTGTATTGTGCAGTGATTCCATGGCCAGGAGCTGGCATGCACTTCAAGACAAAACGACGACAGTACATTCATTAAAATAATATGAAAATAATAATAAAAAAATGTGTTTACATGTGGGAGGTAACTGATTGCCTGGAAATTGGTGATTATGGGCTTTGACTGTTGGTCATTTGTCAAAAGTGTGTAATAGTGTGATATTTCCTCTTGGTTGAACAAACTATTGTCACACGTGGTGTCCTAGTTCTTGAGTTATTAATCTTAATTAACCTTCAGTGTTGATGTGTTGCGTGTTATCTGTGAGTTGGTAAAGAGAGTGCCGCTTTAATGAATGTGGCTCTTTAATTTCCTGAAACGGACATCTCTGCTTGGCATAATGCATGACGACTCTTGAGAGTAAATAGGCATAAGCTTCAACTAGTCGTGTAAATGGACATTTTGTACTTCACCCATTGTATTTTATGAGCATGAAAATACAAGACTTTGAGAAATGTGTCATCAAAGTCTGAGAAAAGAAGAATGCGGTGGTTATGAATGACCTAGTTTACATTCATTTCAAAAGCTTACCCACGTCATATTTAAAGCAAACACTCACATGTATAGTGCATAGCGGTGAGGAGATTATCAGAAGTAATCACTAATGCAATAACGTCACTCTGTCTAACACTCTCGTCTTCTCCTCACCAGGTATTTGATACAAATGGGAGTAAACCTGAAATTGTCCTCACAATTGTGGACCCTGGATATTTGCTGGTATTACAAGGACAGGAAAGCTTGGTAAGAAGACAATGAGAATTGTTTCATTGTTTGTTCTTTCTTCTTGAAAAGATTACAAAAAAAAATGCAAAACAAGTCCTAGAGTTTTTGTGTGAGATTCCCCGAACGATTTGAAATCTTACGCTATGCAAATCTTGTGGAACAAAATGGCATGCACATAGATTATTCAAATTATGACAAAAATTAAGAAGGTCTTAGTCTCATACTGAGAATACAGAGAACCCATGAGTTTTATTTTGCAGAGCGTTGATCAGTGTATTCACATCCAAACCTGTAGCTATGTTATTCAAATATAAATTGTTGCTATGGGGGACTGCTTGAAATCATGTAAGACTGCAGCTGGGAATGTCATCGTCTGACACTAGCTATTTGTACCATGTCACAGTTGTTTACTATGGGTCGTCTTCTCCATATGGAAGGAACAAATGCTTTTAAAAATCCAAAATGGCCTTCAGCCTATGATGTGCCAGTACAGTTTTTAACAATGATCTGTGTTTATGTAAGTGTGACTATTCTGCACTATCACTTCATTTACACCTTTCACAAAATGGCGGATATGGAGGACAAAGTGAGCCAGCAGCTTTTCTGAGATGTAAATCAATAAGAGAAATCTGCTTTGCAGATAAAAAAGCATTGATGGAGGCCATATTAAAATTTCTGCCGAATAGCTTGACATTTCAGCTCAGATCTTGAGGGATTTGACTGGATTGTTTTGGTTTGTTCAGGACAAATATCCCTTCAACGTTTTTGGGTACATTTGTAGGGATTAGAAGTAGGAATTTCTGCTAGAAACCCGACTCCACATTGTTTCACTATGTACTGGTTTGTTGTCCAGCTTGACAGCTTGAGTGACATCATCATAATATTGTCTTCAGCCATTAATGAAAAGGGTCGAGAAAGTACTTGAGTTAGCAAAACCAATTTCCTGCAAACAAGCCCAGCTTTTGCTTCAGGGAACTTTTATCTACAATATAGGCGTGTTTTACTGTAGATGTCTGCTCAAGCATTTAAAAATACTTCAGTACCAGCAAATAATTATTTATTTTTTATAGTAAATTAGATTTTTGTTTCTAGTTAGTCTGGCATTAAGACATTAAGAGTTAACCCCCTGCCCTGCAGATAAATCGACATTTTCGGGACAACTCAATGTGTCATTGACGGACTTCTGGCAGGAGACACAGCTATCTTGCTGTGCCAGGGTGTCAAGACGGGCAGGTATTCAGGTCAGGCTGCAGACGCTTTCACTGAGGATGATGGACTGGTCTGTTAACACTTGGTGCAGTGAATGCTCAGGAACATTCAGTGCACAGATCTCAGACTTAAAGACTACATGACAAGGCCTGAAGGAAATATTTACTGTTGTCTGAACACAGCAGGGATTTGCTGTATTAGAGAAAGTCAAGGAGGAGCGTTTGTGCTCGCCTTAGAATAATTAGGGATACTCCTGATTTAAACAGGCATCACCTGACAAAGTAAAGCCAGTAATGTTATATCTTACACTTGTTTCTGCATATAATTGTCGAGTTAAGGTAAAATCCTCCCCAAGAAGCAACTGAAACACCTTCATTGCCCCTTTATTTGGTGCTTTCATGTCATTGGGTCAAAATGACCTAACAGTGTTCAGTAGGGTTTAATATGATTATTGAGAAAATGGTTATTCACATTGTTTCTATACTTCTCGCTGTAAATATTTCAGTGAGTCATGATTTGAAGTATTTTTGCACTGCACTGTAAGAATCAAAATGTTCCTCAGAATAGAAGCCTAAGAGCTCTTTTGCAATCATGTATACTTGAGTGAGTTTGCCTTGATTTACTACACATGATGATGCCAGCTGTTTTAAAAATAGCAGTGTTCTTGTTGTAGTCTTCAAGAAAACCAAGTTGATAAGTTAATTTATAAACCACTTGTTACAAAATAGGTCACACTTTTAGGCAGTTGTACAGATCTTTTAGTGTAGTAGTGTGTGTGTGAAATAGCCTGAGCTCTGGTCCAGAAGTAACTGAGTGAATAGAGACCCCTGCTGGCCGCATCAGGTAACATTTTCTTCAGTCATCTTGATTCAACAACACACAGTATATTAATTTTCTGTTGTCCTTGAATTTCTTCCTATATTTTAAATGAGCGGAATAAAGCAGGCTATATACAAAAGAGGATATTTTTACATCCAGTGTTCATTTATTCTATGTTAACATCAGCTAACCTGTGGATAAAAGACTTCCATGTTCTGGCTGCCAAAGTAAATGATTTTCTTGTCGTTTCCCAGGACACAATCTCACTACTCTGTGGCTCAGAGTTTGTGAAAGTACACCAGAAATCTGATAACCTGATGTTTCGAATTACAATGAAGGTGAGTCATCAGATGCATAGCAATTCTACAGTGGGGTGGTGGTTTTTTTTAGGCTCTGTCCTTATACCTTGTTCCATTGACATATTGAGATCCTAACATTTGTTATGTTATCCCAATTTGGAAAGGAAAATTAATAATACGGATGATTTGGATAAGCGTTTTTGAATATTTTATTCAAATGTTGTGTTACTACTGCAGCCTTCCCACTGCGAAACTGCATACCAAAAGCAATGTTTATATAAAGATTTCGCAAGAGAAACATACAAACAAAGTGTTTCGTTTTAGTTATTAGTTTAACAAATGCACTTTGTGACTGTATATGTGTGTGTGTGAACTGCTGCAGGGAGAGAGCCGCATGATGAGGATGCAGTTTGACGGAAGTAACAGGGCAGAGGCTGTGAAGGAGTGCTCAAGTGCCGTAGAAAAACTGACGGAGTACATGCCTGTCACCACTCAGGATGATGCCGCACCACCCCATAATCAGCCTCCTGCTGAGGTCCCTGCACCAGCGACGCAGGTTGCCCACTTTACAATTTCAGTTTCCAATAAATCACGAATAGCAAGTTGTTTGGTAAATGAGTTGTCTGTCAAACTCCCTCCAAAACACTGGTTATTATATGCTTAATGTTTCCTGCCATATTCTTTGTATGTTAAAAAAAAAAACTTGACCTTGACAGTATTTGGTAAATTAGAAATAATATGTCAGTGGAATGACATTCTCCATTATTTAGTTACGCTGCTGTTGTCAGTGGCTTTGGTCATTTTCATCAACAGGCCATATCACCCTCACTAGGTGGTGCTATCTGCAATACAGTCTTCTTCCTAGAGAACCTGCGGTGTGTAGCTTGATATGCAGTGTCCCCCACTATCCAGAACCACACATTCTGAAACAAACAGGATATAAGGTTTTATGAAAAGCGGTAGAGCTTTAGTTTATTATTGCCTTTTAGAAAGTGTGAAAAGGCACACACATCCAAACACTGGGCAGGATTGACAAAATGATTGAATAAGAAGAATAAATCATAATAAAAGCAGAGCATTTCTGCACACCAATCATTGTCCCCATCAAAAATGTGTATTTATCTCATGAGTTTCAGACCCACGCCCATATTCAGACCTCATTATTGCCTTTAACAGTCAAATCAATTAAATCAAACATTGAAAACATATTAAAACACACATTTTTGAAATAGAAAAAAAATACAACGTAATCAAATTATTTGATGATGTCAAGTATTCACCTTACAAATGACACAGGAATGGCATTGTTTGTGGTTCATGTCATTACTTTTATTTACTTTCAAACACTGAGGAGGATAGGGTTAATTATGAACTTTGATTCTGGGTAAAACCTAGACGCAGCTCTTCTGGGCATCACAACATTTATCATGAAGGATAAACGAGAAAGGGATGGACTCAGCCATGGGCTTGAATTTTTGACCTTTAACAAACAGAATCGCTGAAGGAGTTCAGAGGCGAGATGAAAGGCCTTTGAGGGATAGATATTTTTCAATTAGTAATGAAGCCATTGATTGGTCTCTTAACCCTCTAGGGTCATACCATGTTCTTCAAATCTGTTTTTTTCTTTGTTTATGTCACCACGTTTCAGCAGGGAAAAGCTGTGGGAGTTTATCCAGAGGTTGTCCAAGGATCATTGTCCATCAAGCAACTAACACAGGTTCTGATTGCTTTAAGTCAGAGGAAGTAAACAGCTATCTAGCATTCATCATGTAACATATTAAAAGCCAATTTTTAAGTAGCGACATCTATTTATTGAGTCTTACTCGGGTGTATTCTGCTAATTTACTTTTCTTACTTAAAAAAATGAATACTGTTTGTTCTTTTCTTGTTCACAGCACTTTCTGGGAGAGGCGGCTGTGGCTCTGCCTGAAGTTTATCACCACAGCCCTTTGGCCCAGTGTGACTTGGAGCCCATCCTTCGCGTTTGTTTGCTGGATCCAAACTTTCATGCGTTTGTGGAAAAGGTGGAGGGGGAGCTGAAGAAACTGCTTCGAGAGTGAATAATCGCAACAACAACAGCTGAAGGCAGAGAGGTTAAGTTGGTCTAGTTACTCATGTTTGTTTTTTTTTTTCTTATACACTGTGTAGGCAGTGCCTGGTGGTGGAGTGTTTCGTGTTTTCCTGCCAACATTGTCTCCAATGTTGTTACATATTAGTTGTTATGGTATACGACCCAAAGGGCATGTTTTCAATTGCACTGAATTCTGGCGGTTAGCGAAGAACTTGCGAAACAGAAAATATAAAGAATTCGTACCATTTTTGAGCTTTTTATTCAGAAAAAAATATTGGTCTCACTCGTGTTCGTGGCTATATACTCTGGTCCCTCTGACCCCACCTTACTGCAGGTCCATTTCCACCACCACACACATGGATACATTTGATTCAAACAGGAGTCATGCAGCTACAGCAGTGAATTTTGCTATGCCAGCTTCCAAGTGATCCCACAACATTAAAGCTTCACTGAGTAAAACAAACCGCCCTCCATATATCTATTTAAGAATACATATTGCATAGGATTATAGCCATGCTATACAGTTAAAGAGAAAAAAAAATCTAATAAAAACCAGTTCATGAAATTGGGGAATATAAAAAAAATATTTTTTTTTTTACAGATTTCCTATTATTTGAACACTCATACGCCAACATATACAAGACACCTAAGTTACTCTGGAAAGAAAATAAAAATAATACACCTTTTCCTTTTAGTTTAGATAGTTAAACACACAATTTCTGTAATCACTCTCAATTAAATGGAAATACTGCCAGTCAATGAAGCCCCAGCTTCACAATAAAAATGATTTGAAAAGTAGACGTATTGTCACAAAATCAAACAGAGTTAAATGACCGTGATATGCTGTACAAATCTTCAAGAATAAAACTATATATTTATCACATATATATGCATATGATATACATGTGTAATAAGGATGACTCCATTAAAAAAAACATAGGTCATTCTGGATGCAATAAAAGCCACAAGGGGGGGACAACAACAGAAAATCTCTATTCTGAATATCCTATTGCGTAATTATCTTGCATGCATTGTACATGATATGTAATACAAAAGGGATCACGTCATTTGAGGACATGATGAAATTAATAAAGAGAGAGACATCAACAGCACATTAAAAATGTGTACACCTTTATGGTGGTTTGTCATTATTCGTCATCCTGAAACCTCCATGTAAGACTGAATAAGGCATGCTTAAGACAGCCATTATGTTCTTGTTGTTGCCAGTGTTGTGCTGATATTGTTTCTCATTCAAAATGAGACAAGATATGCTTTTTTTTTCAAAACTGCCTGGAGATCTATCCATTGCTGATACCTTCATGTTGTCAAAAAATAGCGCAGTTTTAGCCACCTCACCTGCGAAGAAAGAAGCACGAGAAAGCTTTAGCGTGGTTAATTCTCAAACATTACCTTTTGAATTTAGGCCCAATCCTCAACATCATTCACTTACTTGAGTAAATTGCTTATTTTGTATTCCTCTGGCGAATGTTTTTGTCCTTGTGGTTGTTTGTCGAATTTGTTTTCCTACAATAACAAGCAGTTTTAAATGAGTGACCTAAAAATAACATCAGCTCAAATGACAGTAGTGAGAAGGAATTTTAAGTAAACCGGTAAGAATATTCATCTACTTACATTGGTCCAACTGGTTCGTCGTCTGTGTGGCATGGAGATGGAACCAGACAAAAACAGAACACAGGGGTCAAATATGAGATGATAGCAAAAACAGCGTTCTTGTGCTGTGTGTTTCACTGCACAAACACTCTTAGAAATAAAAGTGCTAAGTAAAACCATATAAGGTTCTTCGGCTTGTCATAGAAGAACCCTTTTTGGCTCCAGGTAGAACCTTTTTATAAAGGTTCCACCTGGAACCCTTTTGGAGGGTTCCACCAAGAACCCTTTTAAAAGACTTTATTCAGGAAAGGGGTTTTAAAGGGTTCTCTGGATCAAAATGATTCTTACTGGAACCATTAGTGTTACCAAGAATCCTTGAAAAACCCTTTCTTCTGGAAAGGTTTTTTCAGAAGCAAATGGTTCCAGGTAGAACCTCAGCCCTTGTAGAAGGACCCTTTTGGAACCCTTATTTCTAAGTGTGTACTTGAGTTCTTTACAAAGCAACAGTTTACAGTTCCTCTTGAAAATATAGCGATCGAATAACGGCCTAAGGAAATTTGTTTGTGCCTCTACGACAATGCAGCTTGAAGTGCTGAGTCGTGCACTGGTAGGAAGCTCTGACATGAGGGACATGGGAGTCTGCTGCGGAACATCTTTGTATGCGCAAGCTTCGCGTCTGACAAACAGACTTCGAATGCAAACGCTAAGCAAACACACCAGTCTGAACCAATACAGGCTGCTTTGAAGACACTGAAAACTCTTGCTTGTGAAAAGGGTTGGCAGTGACATATATTGCAGTGGAAGAGAAAAAAAAGCTGTTGTGATCTGATTAATAACCATAGCTTTATCGCCAAGCAGTGTTAACCTCACATGCCACCTAAATCTCACGGGGTACCAGTTCATTTCTGACTGAGCAGAAGTGTAGGAGGGCTAAGGATGGCTCAGTTAAAAACATATTTTAATTACATGACAGTGAATTTTTAAAGGGCCCAGTATTTATTTATGTGCAACATCAGTTATCTGCAGTCCACAGAGGTTAATATGTCTGTTCATGTCTTGTGTCAATTCAGATTATCAACGCTTTAATGAAACCCCCTATTTTCTCAAGTGCACAAACATAATGTTATTGGGCAATGACATGGTACTATAACGTGAATGTTGCACAGAAAGACAAGTGAGTTGGTAGACCTTGGGGTTGGCGTTTTGCGCACAGATGAAAATGTGTTAAGTAACCAGTCACAGATAAATCGTCCATGCAGTAACACGTAGGTCAGATATAAGCAGCATTAGCAGCATTCCATGGCATTAATATGGAGCAGATTATGGCAGTTATAATGTTAGACAAAAAAACATGGTGCTGTGATCATTTGGAGGAGGAGGAGGAGGAACGTGTGCCTTCATTTTCACACCTCAAATTTAAACACTGTAAAAGCAATGTTTACTACAAAGGCTTTGCAGGTTTTTTTTTTAATAAATTAAAATATGTGATTGATAGTTGTATGGAAATGATCACAGATTTTTTTTCTTTTTAGCACTCATGTGCCTTCTTACAAAAAGTGATATGTCATTCATCAAACCGTCACATTATACTGTACTATCTGTGATTACAGCGATGGGTTTTGAAGAGCAGGATTGAGATGTCAAGCTATGCCTCACAGCACTTTGGCAGTGGAGTATGACAGTGTTCAAACATAGCTTTGAGACCACAATTCAGGGGGCCAAAACTGCTGGAAAATGGGATGCTAAAAAATGAGATTTTAGAGAGGCTGTTCATTGTAAGAAGGGAGTCCTCGTTCCTGATTTGAATGGCATGAACATGGAAAATATAATCCACCTTAATCGCTTCATTTGTCCTGCAGATGAAAGCAAACTAGAGGCCATGCACAGAGATTACCTGAACTGGGTGGATTGTGTATATGTGCAAATGTTTTGAGCAAGCTAGATCGTGTAATTTTTTTATTTCATTTTAAGCAGTGATGATTCATATTCACTGGGATGGCTGTTTTTGGTTTTGCCTTTCAAAATGGAAAGAATGCAAAGTCACACACAGTAGAGGTCAGACAGGACCTTTGGTAACTGGAGATGCCTCTAGGCTTCCCAGACATCTTCATCTTGTCACACTGTTGTCAGGTGAATGTTTCTTACCCCACGAGCATGGGGGAAAAACTGAACTTGCGTGGGATCAAGATTTGATCAACCTAAAATGATATTCTATAAAGGCAGGACATGTGTGCCTTGGTTTTGGATTTTTTGGTCCACAGACATTTGAGAGTTTGATTTACTTTTGATATTTTTATTGTTTTGTCCCAGGCTGCAGATGCTTAGGTGCCTTCAGTGGACTATGTATTGCTTCACTTACATGATAAGTGCAAAATGTGAGTCCATTCAGACTGCTGTAAAAATGGCCTCATAAAGCAAGGCCTTGCCAAAAGAACTTATTGTATAAAAGGCTTATTCTATGGCGACAAAATCCAAATAATTTTTTATTTTAAATGGATTATACACGATTATACTTCTCATCACACATAGATTTCAGTGGTATTTTCAATTTCTTCTGATAAACCCTCCTAAATGTTATAAAGCAGACCTTTTAATATCAATAAAAGACTTTAAGGAGCCGTTGAATCAAGCATCCATGAAAACATTTGATGACATTGTAAACCTAAAAATATCTTAAAAGTTCCATATGTGAGCGAAGGTCGTAATGTTTTTGGGTGGGCTGTTGGCTCATAAAAACATACAAATCAACAGAAAGGAAAATAAATAATCTCTGAAACCATGCAGGATCTCTCACTTACCACCCGTTTAGATTATGTTGCCATTTGGAAAGAAGGAAGAGGGAAAGAAAAGTAACCAATTAAGTTATATATCGGGGCTAATAACCCCACTTTAGTGAAAAGTTACTCAGCTGCCAGCAGAGAAACAGATGTTGGGTTACCATTGCCATTAGTAGAGTTCAGAAACAGTGGCTGAGGGTAGGATCACGTATATTTTTTAACATTGTAGTGTTTTTATATCGAAGACCAGACACCAAACAAAAAGACGGTGTTCAAGGTTTCAAATTGCGAGTTGACCAAAAATAATGTGATATCTACTGTCCCAGTTTGTTATTTAGCTTCTGCGGACGCGGTAACGGATACGTTTTCTTACCGTCAATGATGTCATCTGGCCTCTTGCGTTTCTCGTACACGACGATGATGACCACAAGGATGATGATTTCCGCGAGCACGCCCAGGAAAGGCCAAAGCGGCGCGAGATGGCTGCGTACGCGCAGTATGGTGGTCTCGGCAGTGTTTCCAATCATATTGGTGGCATTGCATTCATATACGCCAGGATCTGTGTTTATATCCAGGTCTAGAATGTTGAGCTCTGTGTAGTTCTCTCTGCTAGTGATGAAGAAGCGTCCAGTGGAGTTGTCAAGTCCCTGGAACACAATGGCCATGTCTTAGAGTTAATTAAATTGAAAATTGTGTGCGAGTATCAAAGTATACTGTAAATCAAATAAATATTTCTGTCAAGCTTCAAGGTAAGGCTGGCCAATATGGCCCAAAAATAATATCTCAATATTTTTAAAAGGGACATATTATGAAGCACCACAGCAGTTCAATCACCCTGCCAAAACAGCGCTGTTCAGAACACTCGGTTTAGTAGTATCTCTTTAGGTCCACCTTAAAAAAAACTTAAGGGACAGGAAATTACATCAGCTACAGAGACTGCTGGGAGCTAACAGCAGTTAGCGTTAAAGGTGATCATTTGCAGGCTCTAGCAGGCACATTGCCGTCATATATAACATGTATCCACTGGACAGATAAATCCTCTGAGGCTGGAAGTTTGTGTAGGACTCTGTGCTGCACTGTGGAGCCAAGAATAGAACTTTTTGCGGACTTCGCAGACTTCCAGTTTTCGGATACCATCCTCACCAGCGGAGCTCCACGAGACAACAATTCCAGGAATTTAGCGCATTGAGCACGGAAGTCAACATGTTTCATCTCCTGTACTTGGACTGAGGAGGACCACACAAATATGAGTGAGTTATCTTTTGTCACACTTTGGCGACTGTTAGGGCCTCCAGAGTCCCAAATATAAGTATTAAACAAGAGTCTACCTATGGTGTAATGTGCATACAGTATGTACCGTAAAGGAAGTTCCATCCACTTTACGCCATGTCCACGTCCAGGTGGGATATGGGTAACCGACAGACTTGCAGTACATGATGGCATTTTCCCCCTCGTTTTTATTTTCACTCCTCTTGTGGCCGGTGATGGCGGGTTTTGCTGAGGAAAAAGGTTAAATAAATAATATTGATAATTAGCTGGGTTGGCAGAGGTGAATTTTTTTTTCAAAAAGGAGTGTTTAAACTCCTACCAGATGGCATGAATAAGGGAGGCATGATTGGCTGTTCTGGCTATGGTAATAATTGGTGTTATTCAGATGTCTATGTAAGAGAGTGGAGTGTAATTAAGAGTCTCTGTGGCAGGGTGGATGCACTGAAGCAGCTTAGTGTCATGCCTTCAAGCTGTTGCAGTGAAGAGGAAGCTTAGTGGACTCTATTCAGACATGTTTACAAATCATATATAAAGCATTTCATCATCTACATTGAGTCATGCCCTGAGTGTAAGTGTTACAAAGCACTTCACAGAGGCGGCTGAATTTCTGTTATGTTTCCTTTCAGTTCTCTTTTCCACGTTGACTCCATATGGTTCGTTTTTTTTTTTTCATTCTTTCTGAAAGGGCTCGACCCTCGATGGCGGAGATTTTCACCTTGTATTCTGACTACATGGGTGTCTCGTGTGCAGCGTCCCTTTCTAAAATAGTTCAGTTATTATAACTTGTATTATTGTGTTAATTTTTAACAGGTACCGCGTTGATTCGTCTTTGACAATGGTGTGCTGTAAGTGCCTCACCAACATGACCTTGTTCTAACTTTGGTAAAAATACAGACACATTCTGTTTTTTCCTAGTAATCTGTCCGACCTTTTTTAATGAGGGATATAATTCTAGGATAGGTAGAAGCCCTTCAGTTTTCTCCAAATCATAATGAGGTCATGACAAAGAGGGATCAGTACGATTCAAGAGCCTCCAGATGTTCCCATTCAAATTCCATAATTCCACAGTGAATTCCTCCGAAGAGATTTCAAACCAAAGGAAATTGGTGTGGAAAGTGGCTTTTGTTAATGACTGAACTGATAATGAAAATGCAACAGAAAGGTTAAGAATCAAATAAATTCTGGTTATTCTAAAGCACTGCAACACATGCCAAGTCAACCAGTCCTTCTCAGCGATGAGACACGGACGCCGCTTAACTACGTAGAGCATCACGTAAATAACAGTACGTGCTTCCTTTTTTTTGATACTAATCCTGAAAATTACAATAATTCCTCCCATGCAATTAAGCGGGATAAGAGAAAGGCCTTAAGTGAGCATTTTTCAGCTGCGCATGGATAATAGAGCAGGAGAAGTCTGAGCTCTTTGGTGACGTTACTCCATTCTAATTATGGTGCACACATGCTCCCTGAGAAGGGGAGTGGCCAAGCTCATTTGAGCCTTATCCTAACTGTATTATGTCAGTGAGTGACAGCCCTCAGGCTGGGTTTAACGCATGCAGAAACCAGTGTTTTACTCGCCAGACTGATGACTACGATTATTAATTTGTGTGCACTAGACAGTGGTTGGGTGAAATATGAATGTGACGTGCCAGGAGAAGCAAGGTCAAGGCTGTTAGAAAGCAGGGAGGGAGGGGAGAGTAATGTGACTTTAGCTGTTAAAATCAAATCCTTCATTTGTTTTTTCCACATTCTATAGCTACGTGTTGTGACTTTGAGAGTTTGTATCAAATTGTAGGAGCTAGTCTAAAACGTGAGATGGTTAGAATGCGTGTTGAAACCTTTTCATCACGAACAATTTGCAAATTTTACAAAGCCATCGACCAAATATGTATCTGTGGAGAGCTTAATATGACAGACAATAAATTCCATTCCTGCCACTGAGATGGCTGGGATAGGATTCAGAGCTTTAATCCTACAACATCACAGAACCCTCCATCTGTTGCCTCTGAGCCGAGTCCTGCAAGGATGAGTGTGCCAAGGACACTGTAGGCGAGGGATCTCAGTGAACTGCTGCCAGAGGCACGTTGCAAAGCTGGCTAGCATAACATTGGTATTGCTACCTGGGTCATTAAAGACCTCCCAACACCTCTAGAAAATCACAAAAGCCTTTAAGAGCTGAAATACATGCTTTATATAGCTCCTGCAGTGGTTCCCTACTCTTTTAACGTCACACCATTCTGTTACTTAAATGATTTTAGATGCAGAATAGGGGTGGGTTAAAATATCGATTTGGTGATATGTCATCGTCCATCCTTGTGCAATACGATAATCAATAGGCTAGGGCAAATATAAATATTTTAATTAATACATTAAGGCGCCCCTCAGTAGACAGTCCCCGCTAGTTTCACTCGCCGGATGTCGCTACTTGATGTCTCCTCACAGCGGCGCTGCTCAAATGAATGAGGGAAACTTGGGCGGAAGTTAGCTGGCCGAAGAAGAGGGAGTTTACAGCTGGATAATGGTGGAGAAAGCTAGATGGCCCATCCATGTTCAATACATAGACTTTATGCAATTTCTTCTCTATGTTGTGAATAAATAGAGAAATCCTGCACTTTTAACTATGTTTTATTCAGTTAAGCCCAATCTATACTTCTGCGTAAAGTGCTCTACGTAGGTTACGGAGACCCCTCTACCTCGCCGGAGAGGCTGTCTGCGTCACTCCGTCAAGGGACAACGGAGACGACAAGGGCTGCGATTGGTCCTAAGGACAGGCCGAGGTAACGCTGCTCTGTGCCGGCCACTGTGCGCACCGAGGGTCCACAGAGGTGGAGCTGATCACCGATGACAACGTCACTGCCAAACTATAAATACGTCATATCTTAATACACAAACCACATGTTTAGACTCTAAATGGCCAATTCCTCGCCTCAAATGATCTTAAAACTGCGTTCCAGGACACAGAAAATATTTATTTCATGTGAGACTCTCGGATGCCATTGCTCACTGTAGCGAGAAGCACAACAACATTGCGTTGCGACCGCTACTGATCTGGCGGAAAATTGCAGTATGTATCCGGCACCACGACGGAGAACTACGAAGGCTCAAGGGATCTCCGTGGTTACGCAGTCGGATAACGCATTACGCAGTCGGAGAAGTATACTGTGGCCTTGAGACAGATGTCATGATGCATCCCTATAGGATTGTCTTAATATATCGATTATCACAGAATCGTTGTATCGTGATATTATTGGTGACGCACATTGCGAGGGACCCTGTGATTCCCACCCCTAATGCAGAATAACATGCTATTTTAAAGGGCAGAATTGTGCATACTCAGTTTAGTCAAGACACTGACTTTTTCCTCCAGGGGACAGTTAACAAGGCTCAACAATCACAGTCCAGCGATGTCTAGGAGACTTCAGTTTGTGCTGTCATCTCACAGCCCAGGAAAAGCAAAACACACACACACACGGTCTTCACCCATGTTAGTCAATCAGGCAGTGTTTTAAGACAGCCGCAAGAATAAGAGGCAGGACATGCTCAGTATGCACCATAGCCATGCCACAGCAAATTGGCTTAATCACTTAACACAGCCAAGCCTCTCCTCAACAGGGATTCACTTGCCCTTTCTCTGGGACGATTCCTTATTCAAGTTGGTGACTTCGCTGTCGGCGTAAATGAAATCAACACAGCAGTTATTCTGTTAGCTCTCCATTACATAGACTGCAGTTAACTGTCTCTAGTTTGACCAGTAGCTTAAATAAAAGAGCAATTTCTAGCGTTTGAGTTTTGGTGGACATACTGTAAGCAGTGCCCTTTTGCTTGACTGTCATCTCAGTGAAAGTTCAGAGTGATAACAGCCTCAGGATTGCTCCCTGTCATCACCACAGCACTAGATGAGTTCAAACATCTTTGTCAACATCGTTCTTCACACAGCTTGAGGTGGTTTAACTTTTCTAGGACACCTCTATCTCTCCCATCTCACAGCAGTAAAACCACAGACTTCATTCTCACACCATCATGTGGGGAACTAAAACACAAGCCGTGGCTTTTTCGAAAAATTTAGCACATCATGGAAGAAATTGTCGCCTTGAGCGATATCTGTGTCGTTAAGTCTCAGCTCTTGGGAAACTGCAGCGGAGTCTTACCTTTTACTTCGATTGTAGCATTTGCATTTGGCGCTGTGTCAAATGTGTAAACACACATGTATTCCCCTGAATCATCTGCCCGTGGTTTATTGATTCTGTAAGAAATACAACACACCAACTTATTACATTATTTCCGTTGAGAAGTCACATTACTTTGCTAGTAATCAGGTTGCTAAATTCAACAGATTTCAGTCCGACTCAGTCGTAAAAGCTTTCAGGGCCTACTGGACCATGGAAGACAAGTTATTGACATTATGTTGTTTATATTCTTCGAGAGAACCTCTGGATTCTGCAGGAAAAGCACCACAGACATTTTATCACTGATGTAATGTGACAAGAAAGTGACCAATTAGTCGTATCTTGTGGCTAGGGAGAGTCTGTGGTAAGTCCTGCAGTGGTTACACTGTAACTAACAACTAGTTATTACTTTGGGTTGGATCCTTGATGAACTTTTCTGAAGTCAACATGAATCTCAATCAGCCATTTGGAAACTGAATTTCAGAGTTCGTTTCAATTTCAATCAGGGGCGGACGGTGTATAAGGGCGATTTGGGCGACGCCCCCTCCCAACTAGGAGGAGAAAGATAATTTTTTTTCCTCAGTAATTCCAAAGATCCTTAGTACTTATATTCCTTTCTCTATATTAATAATAATATTAATATTCCATCTCTGCCAGCAAAGGTAGTTATTATCAGTGTTCTAGACATATTATCTGTCATTGTCCAATCAGAATCATCAAATTCAAGTCACGTTTAATGGTTCTGCCTCTCCTGGGGCGATTTGATTAACGTGGAGAATCACCCAAAAATTCTCCCATCGACTCTCATGTTAAAAAAGTTTTTTTCAAAAAACATACCCTCCAATGCATTTTTAATGACGATTTATGTGCATACACTAACGTACTTGCTTCATATGTAAATTGAGCAAAGAGAGGAGGGGATAACTTCTCTTCACTTCACGTCTCTCGATAAGTTGTTCGCCTCTCTGCTCGCGCCACTCTGAGCGAAGTGAAGCTCACCGTTTAAAAAATACACAGAGGATTGTGCTCGTTTAATTGGTCCCAGCACGAACTGATAAGTACACGTAGTTGGACCAGTGCCATGGAGTTCGCACTTTCATACGCGTTAGCCGTTTATGGCTCGTAGCAGCGGACAGCAGTCATTTGAAGCTACGTTTGTTAGCTTGTTTGCTAACATTGTTGATGTTTGTATCGCTCAGGGTTTAACTGTAGGTTAAACTTCACGCAAATCAGATAATCAGACTGTTTTGTGTAAGAGTATTATTCTAAGATGCCTTTAGCAACCCATCTAAAAATCAAATTCTGCACTTTCTTTTACACTTAATGAATAATTTGTCTGCAATATCGTGTCATATGTTTGTTGTATGTATCTGGTAAAGGTTGTGAAAGCTCTTGATACTTGGTCAGTTAATAAATACTTGACTTAATATGCTGCCCCCGTCTTTATGTGGTTGCCGGACACATCTTGTGTCCTGTTTAGCTGTTTTACATCATACATCAGATTCATGTAAATAATATTTGTTTATCAAGTTGCCATCTAGTGGACACAAGAAGGACTGTTTATCATCTAACAACAAATTGATACGGTCTTGCTTTATGCACTTATTAAATGGGTCACCTTAATCATTATCAGAAAAAAATGCCCCCCCCTGAAATTTTATTCAGGAGCCGCCACTGATTTCAATGGTATTTTGTGGTGGCTTGCTAGTAAACCAAGCAACATCCATCCATCCAGCCATCCATTATCTACCGCTTTATCCTCCACAAGAGGGTCATGGGGGAAGCTGCCCCATATCTCAGCTGACATAGGGCAATAGAAGGGGTCACATGCTGGAAAGTTTGCCAGTCCATCACATGGGCACATGGGCACATGGGCACATACATAGATACACCCACTCTCACATCTATAGTCAATTTAGAGTGTCCAATTTACCTAATCCCCATATTCCAGGAAACCGGAGAACCCGCATGCAGAGATTCAAGATTCAAAGTGTTTATTGTCATATGCACAGTAAAGAAACACGTTTCCCTGTACAATGAAATTCTTACTTTGCTGTCCACTCAAAAATACCAGCATAAAGTAGAAAGAAATGTTTTAAAAAGTATAATATACATAAGAAAAAATACTAAATAAATATTACCAAAAAAACTAAAATAATATATATGCATGAAATAAGTATAAACATGTGCATGAGTAAGAAAAACTGTACATAAAGTGCACACTGGTTGTGCAAGATGTTGTGCAACAGATTTAAAGTGACATGTGTCAGGTTTAAAGTGTCAATTGTAGTCCTGCTCAGCTGTTCAGGATTCTGATGGCAGTGGGGTAAAAAGAGTTGTTAAGACGGGTTGTCCTGCATTTGGCACTCCTGTACCTCCGTCCTGAGGGCAGGAGTGTAAACAGTCCATGTTGTGGGTGGGTGCTGTCCTTTATGATGGTGACAGCTCTCCTGCGGACTCTGCGGTGGTAGATGCTGTGCAGAGAGGGCAGTGGAGACCTGGTGATCCTCTCAGCTGTCTTTACCACTCTCTGCAGGCGTTTGCGGTCCATGGCCGTAGTGCTGCCGTACCACGCGGTGATGCAGTTGGTCAGACTGCTCTCCACGACACAGCTGTAGAAGTTGCTGAGGATCTTTGTCGACATGCCAAACTTCCTCAGCCTCCTCAGAAAATACAGCCGTTGCTGTGCTTTCTTGACCAGCTGTGTTGTGTTGGTGGTCCATGTGAAGTCCTCAGTGATGTGGACCCCGAGGTACTTAAAGCTGCTCACCCGCTCCACTTCAAGATCCCGGATAAACAGTGGTTGGTGAGGTCTCCTCTCCTTCCTCATGTCCACTATCATCTCCTTCGTCTTGTCTGTGTTTAGGGTGAGGTTGTTGTCCTCGCACCAAGAAACCAGACTGGCCACCTCCATCCTGTAGGCCGCTTCATCCGCCGCGGTGATGCATCCTATCACTGCAGTGTCATCAGCAAACTTCAGGATGGTGTTGTCTTTGTGGGAGGCGACACAGTCATGTGTGAACAGGGTGTAGAGGATGGGGCTGAGGACACATCCTTGTGGAGTGCCAATGTTTGTTATGATGCTGGCTGATGTCCTATTGCCGATCCTGACAGTCTGGGGTCTGCCAGTCAGAAAGTCAAGGAGCCAGTCGCAGAGGGTGGGGTGGATACCAAGTGTGGACAGCTTGTGGGTGAGTTTGTAGGGGATGACCGTGTTGAAGGCGGAGCTGTAGTCTACAAAGAGTATCCTGATGTAGGACTCTTTGTTTTCCAAGTGGGACAGGGAATGGTGGAGGACAGCTGCGATGGCGTCGCTGGTGGACCTGTTGGGTCGGTAGGCATACTGCAGGGGGTCCAGTGTATCCGGGATGCTGCTCTGAATGTGCGCCAGCACCACTCTCTCGAAGCACTTCATTATGATTGGAGTGAGTGCTACTGGTCTGTAGTCATTCAGGCAGGTGGGTGGGCTCTTCTTAGGGAGGGGGACGATGGTTGTGGTTTTAAAGCAGGAGGGAACTGTGCTCTGGCTTAGGGAGAGGTTGAATATGGAGGTGAAGACGTCAGCCAGCTCGTTGGCACATGCTCTGAGTGCACGGCCAGGGATGTTGTCTGGTCCTGCTGCCTTGTGGGGGTTGATTTTCTTCAGGACTTTGTGTACCTGACCTGAGGAGACTGTTGGTGGTGGTGAGGGGGGTCCAGTGGTCCAGGTGTGTGTGTGTGTCTCTGTGTTGTCGATTGTAGCCTCAAAGCGGGTGTAGAAAGTGTTGAGGTCTTCTGGCAGGTTGTCTGGTCCCCACATCCGCCCAGAGTCAGCAGTGGAATAGAAGCCGTCCAACTTCTCTCTGTACTGCCTCTTTGCTGCTGCGATGGCGTGTCTCAGTCCGTACTTGGCAGTTTTGTACTCAGCTTCGTTGCCTGATTTAAATGCAGTGGAGCGAGCACGCAGCATGCCTCGTACCTGAGTGTTTACCCAGGGCTTCTGGTTGGGGAACTTCCTGACATGTATGGTGGGCACGATGTTGTCAACACACGTGCTGATGTTTGTTGTCCAGTGACCGCACGTTAGCGAGTAGGAGGCTGGGTAGCGATGGTCTGCTAGCGCGAGCTTTTAGCCTAGCGTGTAGCCCAGCCCTCTTCCCCCGCTTACGTCGCCGTCTCCGGAGCACCTTCCTGGGGTCAGCGTGCACACTCGAGCTCGGGGCTTCGGGGCCTGCATGGGGGTGGTGGTAGCTCCAGCTACAAGTTCCAGTAGCTCCGGTGGAATACGAAGGGTTAAATTCAGATGGTTATGTAAGCTACCAATGTCCAGAAGTGCCTGCCGGTTGTAAGTTACAAGTGCATGGCATTTTGAAGAGAAAGAAAAAAGAAAACACACTAAAACACACAAAAAAAGCCGGCATACGAGAGCGGAGCGAGCAAACACGTCAGCCACGGGGGGCGCCATGCGTGCACACATTATGTTATGTGTGCACGAGTTATGTGCAAACCTAATTTTTCCCTTAACAACGTATTAAAATATGTGTTTATGAATAGTCAGAGTAACCGCAGGAAGCCGATTATACAAACAACCAAGCTTTTAATATTATCTCTCCTGTGTCTGGGACATGCACAAAAAAATCTTATTATAGAGCCGCAAATGTCTGAAACTCTGCAGTCTGACCCATTTACAAGCGGCGTTCCAGCAATAAAGTAGCCAAGCAGGAAAATCAGCCCAACCAACAGTTGCTCTTTCTTAGAATATAAATATAAACAAAACCGAGCCAATCAGTTTTCCCGTCCCCCAAACCATGTCTGTTACCTGTATGTTGTGTACCCCTGCTCTGTTAGTGTATTGGGGATCTCCTGCCCTTTTTTCATCCAGAAGCTTTCCTTGTGAGGAGTGTGGGCAGTGGTGAGGTTACAGAACAGGGTAACGGCTTTGCTTGGGGAGTCTGCTGACAGGATGATCTCATCAGAGGCATTGATCTTTGGTTCTGTAAGACAGAAACAGTTAAAACTTATCACAGAACTGGGGCTCAGTTGCAGTTGTAACGCTTCCCTCCCCTGCTGTAGTAACTGAAGGCTGTATGTTGTTTTTACGTAATCTGTGTAGGATGGCTGTCAAATATGTATCTTCAGAGCACATTTTTTTGATTGAAATTGAGCATGTGAAAGCTTGATTTAGGAATATAATGCCTATATTAGGTACTTCACCCTCTTACTCGCTAAACACACTGGTTACTTAACAGTTTTGGGGTTATCTGAGGGTGAGGCGCACTTTGCTCTGCCTTGAGCAGTGAGCAGGAAGCTTCCTCTGCCTCTCCCCCCTTCTCCTCCTCCTCCTCTAGGCTGGGCCAACCATGGCAACGATGGAGCCCCAAGGGGCGGAGCAGAGAGGAGAGGCATCATAATTCTACTACTGACTTGTGCCGCAAGGCCACTGGTAAGGCAAAAAGGCAGAGAGGGGGAAAGGAGGACTTCTATCAGCATTCATGGCATCTTTTTTTTTTTTTTTCTGCGAGTCTGTACAATAGCTGTGCACTAGCTATGGGTAATCTCTGTCTCTCTCCCCTCCCCCCTTACATCTCTCTCTCTCTCTCCCCCCATGAAGCAGAACCACATGCACTATTAATAGTATCTGTGAGACATGCGTACAAACACAACATGAGGTACATAAATTAACATTTAGCTAACGAGGCACGGTGGTCCACAGGCAACTTAACCTGAAGGTTGTTTGTAGGACACCTTGTGGCACCAGCCGAATAATGGTAAAACCATATCAAACCAACATATATGACACATGAAGGGTGTTGCTTAAAAGGACGTCTATTATCAGTACAAACGTGCTGTGCTGTATATTCTCAAATAGTTAGAGGCATAGACATGCATTTGTGTCGTTGCAAATGGTAAGGCAGGTCTCAAATCATGAATTTGTATCACATAACATTACAGGAGAAAAAAAATATCTTATGAGGGAGGTGCCAGAAACTGCTGGAAAATCGAGAAAACAGTTGGCCTTTTGAGCGTGTGGGTGAGCTACATGGTTTGAACCATTTGTTCTTAACAAATATATGCAGTATTTCAGTAGTTGCCATGATGCAATAAAACAAACAGCCTAACAGTGGAGTTTAACATACCAATATTTACAGATTGAAATAGTAGAGTCTTGCAAACATGCTTACTTTAAAATGGAATAGGTATTGAGCAATACGAGTAGAGTAAGTGTATACTCAAAATCCACCTACATCTATGCAATAAGTTAAAGCTGGTGGAAAATACGGTTCCTCAAACCAATCCTGCTCCATCAACTTACAGTATGTATAATTCATTGTGCTCATTCATTGATTGAGTTACAAATCAGACAAGTAAGAAATATGTGTAAAGGGTCAGTTGTTGATTGTTAAAATTGACGGCGTGTCCACAGCTATCATGCTAAATGTGGACATACTCTTTATTCCACACAGGTGTACCCTGCAATCTGTTAATCTAACTCAAGGTTATTTTCTTTCATTATGACTGACCGTGCCAATTTCACAACCGGTCTAGTGGACAGACATAATGGTGGCAGGAGTAGACAATGAGCCACAAGAGGGTGTGAAACAAGAGAGAGAGAGAGAGAGAGAGAGCAGCTAAAGCAAAAGCATCACTTTTCCAGTTGGTCATCAATTGACGGTTTAAAGGAAGGTCACCAAGAGATGATGGTTGCAACGGAGACTTCAGTTATACTACTTGAACCTCAGCAAATCTCACTTGCAACTCATCAGCTGTCTGTAACAGAGCCTCAAAACTCTTATATTGGTATTTTGTATAAAAGTTCTTACCTTTTGATCAATAAACCATGTTTTGATGGAGCAATCAGCAACGACAGAGAAATGGATAGAGACATGTCAGCAGAGTATCGTATACTGTCATGGAAACTTACTACCACTAGTTGAAGTTGATGACAGTTGTTGTTCTTTGTAAAAAAATAAAAAATAAAAAAGAAGTAGTGCTTTGTTGTATTAAGTTAAAATTAATACCACGTTCATGTTCAGGCATAAACATGTACAGAGTAGAAGCTACAGCCAGGCTAATAGCCTGGTAGCGTAACCTAGCAGAAAGACTGGAAACAAGGCAAAAGAAGGCAATAAATATTCAACATAAGCCCTACTAAAATCACAAGCTGCTACTTTTACTATTAGTTTTATATCCACGGTACTTTTAACTTTGAACTAGCGGTTTCCTGCTGTTTCCAAAATGTATGCTAGGATAAGCTAACCAGCTGCTGGCTGTAGCTTCACTTTTAAGCATTATAACACGTGTCGGAATCCATTTGATCTGAATGCGTACTTCATGTGCAAACATACTCAGAAGATCCATTTGGGAATAATATCATTTTAAATACATGTAGAAAGCACATGTTAAAAAGATGTCCCTTCGTAGATTGTGTTCATGCATGCATGCATGTTTTATTTTGTATCAATTTCAACATTAAAATTGCATTTGCTAAAAAAGAAATATGCAAATGCAAAAATAGAATAGAAAACAAATAGCTTTGTAACAGGAACCGCAATTTTGCTTATGTATGTATCCAGAGGGGATATATTGATCAAGAGTGAGTCACATCCATAAACTAAATAAAGACAACTAGGAGGCCAAAACAAGACAAAGAGACTTCTGCATTTACCCAAACTTACTACAAACTATACATCATTATCAATGGGATATTATGTATAGCCTTTATATACATGTAATACTTTGGATACCACATGTATACACAAATAACATTTTACCTCAGTAATGACAGAATATATGTGGTAAACAGCTCCTGTTGTTTGCACTTCTTATGGAAGTTGAAATTGCTTCAACCCTACACATAATTGAATAGTTCTCAGTCGTACTTTGTCAGAGCCGGCAATGATCCGACTCCTCTGAGCTTCTCAGAGAGCTTCACTACGACTAACAACATTCCACATCTCCCTGTGCACCAGTGGGCAGAGCACTGAAGCATGCACAGATTAGAAGGGTCCAGTTGAAATTCACTTTGGTTGAATGTCTTTGTGCATAGAGCAGAGAGTTAAAGGATATAATGTCATTACTGATTCATAGTCACACGCTTAATGGCTGAGAAGGCACAAGGTTAAACATTGCACAGAAAAGTCCAGAAAGACTGTTATGTAGAGCTGAAATCTCTTGTCTCGTCCAAACAGAAATGAGACAGTCGTGGCCCTTGTGTGGTCTCATCCTCTATTGGATTACCACTCACAAATTTGAAAGCACACAATGTTTTTTGCTTTTATCATGAAGGAGTTGACGGCAGGAATGACTCCTTTATGCCTTTTGGGATCCCTCCTTGTGTCTTCTTACAGTCTCATTTACACTGTGCCCAGAGTGGGAAAGCCAAAAAATCAAAAGCACCATTACTTCAAAGCACCACTAGGTTTTCCGCTGCATTTGGCAGGCAGGGCTTTGAAGTAAGTAAAACAATCAAACGCAATGCACAACATAATAGGGAATAAGTGTCACACATAAATCCAGGAATAGGAAATGGGTGAAATCAGAATACAGAAAAACAGATAATGATCTGAATATCATAAAGGGACACATGAGACCTTTTGAGAACAAAGGTTTTGTGTGGGAGGACAAAAGGAAATGTAGATAGAGACAGAGTAAAGCTCCTGGGTTTGTGGTCATTTACAACAAGATGCTCAAGGCATTTTGGGAAGAGGGAGAAAACATAAATATTGTCCAAACCAAATGAATAAACAAAATTTGATATTGGTGAAAATAAAAGCCAAAAAAAAAGGCAACCACTGGCAAAAGGAATTTAGATGACCCAATTGTTTTAATCCAGTTTTTTAACTAAAAAATTGAAAGAAAAATTATTTATATTCTTATTTTATTTTAGCTTGGCCAGTGGCTGCCATGGGGAGGGTGGGCTCTCTCGGGTTTTATGGGTTGGAGTGGTTGGGACAGAGGGGTTGGTCGGGCGTTCACCACCAGGCACTACGGGACATAGACCACTCACTCTGTAGCACCGAAATGGTGGCCTGGGCACGGATCCAGGTGATGGCAGGGTTTTGTCGCAGGTAATTGCGCCTGGGGTCGTTGCTGGCCCGGCATTCATAGGTCCCAGAGTCCTCCAGTGTGAGGCGCGTGATGCCGAGCACACTGACCTCATTGGCGCCAGAGGCTGTGTTGATGGTTACCCGACGCCTGCGGGCTCCTTCCCACAGCTGCTTGAAGGAGTCGGCTCGGTTGATCTCCGCATACCACCACTGGATCTCTGGAGTGGGGTTACCGACCACGTCGCAGTACAGCTCAAAGGTGTCCCCCGTAAGCTTAGTCTCAGACATGGGCGACTTCACAAACCCAGCTGGAGAGGGAAAAGCGTATCAAGGTGGCAGGGAAGGAAACGGTAAAAGAGGGTTAGAGAAGCAGAAAGATGTGAAAAGGTTAAGGAATGGAGAAAAAAATTAAATAGAATCAGAGAACACACAACCAAATGAGAGGATGATTAAAAGGCAAAAGAAAAAACCTTCAAACCATTGATACATGGATTAGTAAAAGGTCAATGAGAGCCTAAATCCAGTCGGGTCATCATCCCACTAAGGCCAAGTCATAGTCATCCAGTCCAAAGTCCATAGCAACAGATCATGCAAAGTCTTGTCTTTCTCCTTCACATATTATATATTATATATATAATATATATCATATATATTATATATATATATATTATATTATCATATAAAAGTCTAACAGGAGTGTCTCTCGTTGCAAGTATTTTTTTGGTTACACAGAGCGCGTACAATCGCTCCACCCTTCCCTACATTTGCAAGTTAATGAAGCTTTGTTTAAAACCTTGACTTACCCTAATCTCCTTTTACCCATATCAGCTCTTGTTAGTTACACCAGAAATTAGGTCTTACCTATGCGTAAGCTGGACCAACAGGGCAGGTTTTTTCAAATTCACATGAGGTCAAAGGGGAAATGGGCAGTTCAGCCAATCACACACTTTTATCTTTACTTTCCAAGCAAAAATCTATTTCATACAGGCAACAGAGGACAACATGTAGGGGAAGTCATAATGAAATGCATTATCACCACAAGCGTGAGTGTACCGTGATATGTCTGTGCCTGATTCATGACCCCGTTCCACACCAGCGGCTAGCCTAACAACACACTGCCAGCCTTAATGAACCCCATCTAATGACAAATCACCTGGACCACAGACAGGATTCCCTGCCGGCCCTGAGGCCTGTCAGCTGTACACAACATGTGCTAAGATTAATAAAAAAAACAAAAAAAAAACACTGCCTAAACTCTGCCCTGAATTAAGGAGGAAATTGGAACAGCCTGTGTTCTCTTGAGTGTTTCTTGTCTCAATGCAAAAGCTTACAGCCCCTCCCAGATCCGTCTCCCTTGCTCAAAGTGATGTATCATAAGCACATGAATAGAATAGGCCTCAGGAAAGAGTATAGGCAACTGCAATATTCAGCTCATTACTAAAATGAACAATGAAACCAAAACTTATGTGGTTATATCCATAAAAGTTAAGAATAAATACTATTTTCATTGCTATGAAACTTGAGAACACAGTTCTCTTTGTACTGGGTTCAAACAGGCTCTCCAAGTACAGCCAGAATATTTCACATACTTCACAATACACAGATTCCAAGTAGTGCCATGGTAACAAGTCTGTTGCCCAACACCAGCTCATGACTCACAGTCAAATGAGAATGAATTACACTATGGGAAGAGAGGGATTATAAAGAGAACTACTGTTCAAAGACGTGCCGGCAAGTATGGGATGCATACAATGTATGTTTTTATGTAGAATGGCCAGAGAGGTGCTGGGTAATAAGCATTTATTTATTTCCTTTGGAAATGTCTGTGCCCATGACTCCAAGTATATCTGGCTACACTTTTAAAGCAATATTTCAATTTGACGGAATATTTAGTGTGGGATTATCTAGTATTATTAAGGGTAGGACGGTCAACTGGCTGAGGACACATAGATAAGCATCGTCTTTTACGCCTTAAAACCCATAATGACAGTGCAGTCTCTTAAGAAAGTGATTCAAGTCCTCAAAGTCGATGGCTAATCAAATCAGGAAAAAGGAGCAGATGACTTAATTCACATTCAGGCTCTGGGAGGAGAAATAGAAGAGAAATTCACTGAGAAGACACAGTAGCCACTAGCCAGTACTCTTTCATTTCAGATGTGTGCTGGGAGATGAGAAGTGACAAAACATGAAGCTGTAAGCTGTGGGCAGATCACAACCACTTGGTGATTATGTCAAAGAAAAATGAACGAAGATTATCTTTATAAGAATGAGCAGGAAGACGGCTGTGCTGACTTAAGTTCCAAGAATGACCACAACTGATATTGCAACTATACCATGTATGTTATGAGAACATATCTATGTGTAAAATTATTGTATTTTTTCAATTCAATATTACTATATTCATGTGCTTTATATTCTTTAAAGGCGCCACATGTAAGAATGTGGCCAAAAACGGTTACTACACTCAAATTCAAAATACCGAGGTCTTTCAGGTTTCTTTTTCTCGGCCATTGTAGCTCAGACGTAACTGGCAACCCGTGGTTGCTCGGCAGCTGAGACTCTACTGACTACAATGATTGGTAGACGGTGGTAGGTGGCGCCACAAGCCAAAACATGATTTCAAAACATAAACATGATGTGCGGTCTGCAAATTATTATTTTTTTTATGCAAATATTTTGTCTGTACTGTTGTTGTTGGTGAGTTCAGTTTGTTATATGAACATTATTCTAGAGTCTCTGTGACATATTAGGAGGATTTTATGGCCAGTTGCTTTAGATTTATTACATAATGCACCTTTAACTTTTTAATACGTATCGAAGACGACACTTTGCATTAGCGTAGTTGCGCAACAGTTTGTGCTATTGGAAAAATGTCAACGGTTTCTGAAAGCTGAGAAGTTGCAAGTGAAAGCCAACATTTTATTACTTTAATTTCACTCACACTAGTGCAGGAAGAGGCTTGGACACCTGTACATAGTTTCCACTTTTGGGCCTGTTGTTTAGACATTAAGACAGCTAATAGCTGTATCTGACAGTCACAAAACAGCTAGCTACGCTTATGCTAATCGAAAAATTAAAACATTTGCGTTGTGCCTAATGAGGTTGCACAGTGTTTGTATTATGTTAGCCTTTACGTTCCTTGTCATGCATTACCATATCTGAAAAATGTTCTTCAGCTCCCACTATAGGAATACATACTTCCTATGGCCACTGCACTAGTAGTAGAAAAACACCAAGTCTAACAAGTAAATTAGTCTGCTTGTCGACAATTACAGCAGTTTTAAACATCTGACCTGGTGACAGAGCTCATTAGCCATAGACAAGTTTCAGTGGAGATTACTCAACTACTCAAATGTCGTGCGGCACCAGCAGAATCTACAATACACAAACTCAAATATTAACTGAGCAGATCATTTGTGGCCGAGTGCAACTTTTCAAAAAGGATATTATAGGATTGTTGTGAGCTTTCCTGCAAAATGGGTCTAAGTGTTTGTCTCTGTTTCAACTGGCCAAGGAAGTCAAATGCTGGTTTAACAGAAATGAGTCAACACAAAAATTAACACGTCCTTTTTCAGTGCACGGTGTTTACAATATTTAGCTCCCTGTATTGTCATACATGTGCACAAAATAACCTGTAGTTGTCTGTGACGGCTCCATCTAAGGCTGCATGGGAAGTCACAGTCATTACAGCCTACATACTCCTCTGATGTAGGTAGAGAAAAGAGCTCCCTTGAGGACTGACAGCTCGCCACACACCAACCGCCACCACCACCACCACCATGCAGCCCGAGAGTGAGTCAGTCTCCTGCCTACAACCTGAATCCCTGTCCGCAGTCGCATGACACAGACAGAGAAAGCAGCAAGAAGGAAACCCCCCCTAGGACTGCTGCATTGCTTATGTGCTCGGCTGCATGTGTGCGTGTGAGATCGTGGGCCTTTGTGGTACCTGCATAGTATGGCGATAGATGTGTGTCTTCACAGGTCACTTGTATGGCGATAGATGTGTGTCTTCACAGGTCACTTGTATGACAATAGTGATTATTTAACCTCTATTTAAGAAGGTTTGTCCCACAAAGATATCAACATTTTCTCAATGGTAATGATTTAAAAAAAAAAAAAAAACACATTTCTTTGCAGATGACTACCTTATTTTGGTGCGTCTCCATCTTGGTTACCCACTGCCCTGCATGTTTGAGATGTTTCCCTGCTCAGACACACCTGAGTCAAACGGTCAGCTTTAAATCAGGTGTGTTGGTCCCAAGGACCAGGATCAAGGAAGCATTGACCTAATTTGTGGCCTGTCTATTACCACAAGGTGGCAGCAGCAATTAGGTTACTATGTGTGTGTGTGTGTTTGCACAGTGATGAAATTTACCAGGGGTGTTTAAATACATCTTGTTATTATTAGCCGAAACATAAATGTCACAAGCTCAGAAAATGTAATTATTTCTGTTGTAGAAACATAATTTAAAGTATGTCGTGTAGGACGGTCTGGTGCACACTGACGATTTTTGCCTCCCCCATTAAGACAAAGGTGAAGTTTCGCGTCGAGTGTTCGCCTCCCTGAAGTATTAACGTGTACAAATTAAGCACTGTGTGCCAACGCATCGGTGTTTGCAGTCGTCCTCGACCTGCTTTTCTTTACGCCTAAGAAACGAGCACACGGGTGACAGGTGCCACAAAAGAATATAAGGCGAGTCATTCAAGACCATTCAAGACAGCCTCTCGCACCCACACACACACACACACACCCACACACTCCTGAGAACAGTCTGGATTAGACATAACTCAGTCACTCCACCAGTGTTAGTGGTGACATAGGTGTCACAATCAGCCACGGTATTTTTAGAATGTGTCACCATGCACATTTCCAATGGAAGCAGTTTTGTGGACACGTCTTTACCCACTCTCTCTACATTTTTCAAGACTACTGCACCTGTTTTTTGTATGTTAAACATAACATTTTCACTGGTTTCTATTAATTCAGGCGACATGTTTGAAAAGAGCTGAGGAGACGTGAAGGTGTGATTTTGTTTTAGCGCGCTGCACAATTTGTGTCGAAGAAGCTGGAAAAAACGAAACTAGATTAATCCTAAAACAAAAGTGACATAGTTTGACTCTTCCTCTCTGACTCTGTCACGTCACTGACAACACCTAATAGGACGAAAACAAAGATGTCATTTGTCTTAAGCTCTTCTCTATTTTGCATTTTACTGGTACTACTCAATTTCACTTGGGTCCATCATTCGTATTCACAGATGAGAGGTTACAGTTTTAGTAAGATTTAAATCCCAACGACCTCTGTGCAGGGTAGAAATGTTCTAATCCCATCCTCTAATCACAACTAGAGCACACTCCCCGGGTTCCCTTTCAGAAGGCAAAGCAGCGGGATTGAAATGATTTGATATAAAACCTAAGAAACACGGATATAAGATAATCTTGGCGCACTGATTTTTTCATCAAAGCGATGCCAAGATAATTAGAAAATCACACTTTCATGGCAGTGTCTACTACTACCATTGGTCTTTTTGCTATTGCCCAGCGAATGTTTTTGACAGTTTAATCAACAAGTAAAAGAAAATAAACAACCTTTCATCTGAGACATCACAATTTCAAATATCCAGGCTGCTAAAAAAAACAAGTGGACCAGGTTAAAATGTAGTAACCTTGGTGATTATTTACCGAGCTGTCCTTGTGCAGAACACTTTACTTGATCTGCTCCAACAGTCAGTCGAACAGGGCATGCGGCTAAATTTGGGAACTTCCAGCTGTGACTGTGTGTAACTGTATGAATACGAAGTAGGTTTGTTCATGCATGCTCAGCAAAAAAAAATCTTCTCTTGACAAATCCCTATTAAAAATAAAAATGTTTCTCACCTTACAGCTGTGCAGTGGTTTTTGCCTGCAGGGTGTTTTATACCCCAGTGGAGTGATGCGGCTCCTAATCAGTGCAGTCCATATCAGATTTCACAGTGGACAAGCATGACTCAGGGCAAGAGCTGGCATGAGTCCGACAGCATATTTTTCCAGACTCATGAATGCAGCCTTGTCCGATGCCTGGACAGTTGCATGATAATGGACAAGCTGTTGCATCACGAGTGTATTGATTTAATGGTATATAGCTGTAAAATGCTTATCTCAAAACCTGGTGCTGTGCATACTGCAGTATGCACGGCTTTCTCTGCATCCTGCCCATGTACTTTATCTGATTCTTACTTGTGTGTGTGTGTGTGTGTGTGTGTGTGTGTGTGTGGCCAGTTTTGAGGAACCGCAAAAGCACCGGGTTTAAACGAGTTAAATGAAAGAAAACAAGCACGGTCAGCGAATGTCTCTCGTCTAGAGGTTATCTTTATGTCTTGACACACAGGTTGCAGAGATGAGGAGTTGGCAGCAGGAGCTGACTACACGCTTCTACTGTGAAATTACGTAAGACACAGAAGCAGTTCTGCAGGTCCGCACCAGCCACTTGCTCTTTTTTTTTTTTTTTCTTCTTCCTTTGCATAAAGATCACATCAAATCTCACCTGAAATACTTCTCCCAGCCACCTTGCGGGGCTTTAGAAGGCAATGCAGCTGTGCACAAGGAGCCTGTCCATTAAGAGTTAATGGATTCACTTTCACAAAAGGACCTTAAAGCCACAGTTCTCTGTGCTGTGTCTCGGTGATAAAAATAGAAACGCGGCAAAGGATGGGTGCTATTTACAGTCCTCCAAATATCTGTCGCAGGAATCTATAGTGGGTCTACTGCTCCCTAAATATGAGGAATATAATGGCTGAATTTCCTCGGCTTCCCAGACACGGTGATTACATTTCATGCATTTATAATTATTATTCTCTGCACATTATTCCCTGAACTCTGTGTTACATTATCACAGGACAAATCTAGGGCAAGGGGCCCGTGCACACACCGATTTCCCTAAAGCTGTGCTAGGAGAGGGACGTGAAATGGCTTTTGGATGCGATGTGATGTGAGCAGTCTTACACTGACGTGCAGCTGTGGTCAAACATTGGGTCTGATTACTCTGGACTGAACCTGGGTCATACATACAGTATATGTGCTAGTGTGTTGCTGTGGTAAGCTATGGGCTCCCGCAGTGGGGCACTAAGTGTTTGGAATGCTTTTGTTTGGAGGCCGTATTAGGTATAGCAGGATCAGACGACCTCCTCACAGTGTGTGCACGCACTTCAAGCACTTTAGAAAAATTAACAAAGAAGAGAGAAGGGAATACACACTGTTATGTTATGCAACTGCTGTGATATTTAATTTTTTTCCCTTTTTTGTTATTTAATTTAACACGTTGAGACTTGTTAATTCTGTGATTTCTTGTATTTCAATCTGCGCGCTTCCGTGTTTTTTTCCATCTTAAAAATAAAGAAATAATAGACATATTGTACAGCTTGTTTGTTCCTCATTTTCTGAGCCTTGTGAAATCACGTGCTGGAAGGAATTCCTTTCTCGTCATGCCATCACAATACATTTGATTAGCGCGGGTGTCTGATCATCCCACTTGAAAGTTCGACGGACATTTAACGTTTTTAAGTAGGCACAGTAATTATCCGAGTTATCCTTTATTTTGAACGCAGATTCAATCCCGTCAGTGTCATTTAACTGTCAACACTAGGGGGGGAGGAAGAAGTGGATAATTCCATTTTGCATATTAAATCATAGTGTGGCTCAGGGAACCTATCGAGGTTCTTTAGAATTTTGCATCAAATAAAGATTAAAAAAAGAACAACTGCAGACTCTAGGTCATGCAGTATCTGAGGAGGACCACCTGGAACGCCGGACAACATGTTCCTAATCTTTATTTAAACCAAATAATATATGGTTAATGCACACTGGACGTTAAATTCTAACTCGGAAACAAGCAAGCCTCTTGCGTGCTGCTCACACTTGTGCTAAACGATACTAATGTGAGGAAATATGGAAGTTTGTGTGTGAAGTAACTTGGGGACAGTCAATGTGATGTAATAAGGAAGTAGTGTGCAAGAAACAGCATTATGCACATTTTCATATTTTTTTATGTATTTTTATTTTTTTGAATAACAGCTGAGACTGCAGTTTGTATTTGTTGTTGACAAAATAACTCTCTATCAAAGTCCAGAACAGGTTAGTCTTGCCTTAACACTGTGCTTACCCAACCCCCCCCCCCCCTTAACTCTCTGCACGGGCACAGCACACTATAACAGCCTTAAGCTGCCCAAAGGCTACTACTGTGCGTGTGTGTGTGTGTGTGTGTGTGTGTGTGTGTGTGTGCGTAATCTATAATTACATGAAGGTACAGACATCACTTCTGCTCCCAGCAGCCACTCAACTCTTATTTGTCTGTTTCAAAGCAACAACACAAACACACACTGAGTGACAGCTCAGTCAGACACACACACATCAACGATGTGACAATAAACCAAAGTATCCATGCAAATAAAAATGTCAGTCTCTCCCTCCTCCTCCTCCTCCTCCTCCTCCTGCGCTCTCGGTTTACAGTTTAAGAGGCTGCATGGTGTGGTCAGTGATTTCCTTGTGGCCTTTGCTGTCGAGTTATAGTGTGAAACTACAGAACATTACAGCAGAGAGAGAGGGGCTTTTTTTTTTTTATCGCAGTCATTCTCAAGAAGCTCTTTGGCAAACCTCCCCCCCATTCTCGGGCGTCCTGTCCTCGCGTTCAAGTCAAAGTCGCTCTCACCTTTCACGCGTTGTTTACAATCATGCCACGGTCACATTCGCGTTCCTTACCGTTCTGAGCCGAGACGAAAGGCACCATCAAGTTCCCCAGAAGGAGCACCGCTAGCATCACCGCGTAAGGATGCATGATGACAGGGAAGAAGGGTCTCGGTCGGACGAATGTGGGAGGAGGAGGAGGAGGAGAAGCTCGTGTATCGATCACAGGATCTAGAGAGACGGGCCCAGCATAGCGCCGGGATGTTAAAGGACGATGTGTATAAAAAAATGTTTGTGTAAAAAAAAAAAAAAAAAAAAAAGAAAGAAGGGGGGAAAAAAGCCGTGGCCCTAATGATCCAAAGACCTTCAGATGACAGCGGTGTTGAAGAGTCCGGGACGAGGCCAGCGGCTCAGGGATGCCGATGTGCAGCAGCCATAGGCGGTGAAGAAGAAGAAGAAGCCTCGTTGGTGGTGGTGGTGGTGCGCGGAGGACAGGTCTTTGGGTGTCAGGGAGACTGTCCACAGTGTAGTTCTGAAGACTCAAAGATGCGCAGACCGATGCGCATTTGCGCTCTCGCGGTCACGGATTCGGTGATTAAAATGAAAGTGGCGCACAAATTATTCCCCCCCCTCTCCTAACGGGAAGTGATGTAGTGTAAACACTATAGTCTGCGTCCAGTAGCGGTCTATTTTTAATACTACAAAATAATAATAATAATAATAATCAGATGCTGGAAGGACACCAACGAGAAGCTGCGCGTGCCCTATGCGCTCGTGATCGCAGATGAACACACACACACACACACACACACACACACACACACACACTCACGTATGTATTTCTTGTGTGTAAACGCACGCTGTTTATGACGCTCAGCGTTATTTCCATGTCATCGGATAATGTTTTTTTCATGACATTACGCACGAGGAGGAGACTGACCCTCACACCGAATGACCTATGATCTCCTTCACACTGATCTACTGCAAACCTGTGCATTGAGTCATTCCTGTCACATATTATTATTATTATTATTATTATTATTATTATACAGAGTAAGTGTCCAAAAGCGAGATGTTGAGGAGCTTTAAAAAAAATACAACTTGTAGGTGTTGTGGTGAAAAGCAGTGCTGCAGTTTCCAGCAGTCACATCCTTTATCCCCCACCCACCCACCACCACACGCCTGTTTTCCAGAGCCTAAATACTCCACTCTTGTCTGGATTTTTTTTTTTTTTTTTTTTTAACATGAGGAGATTATGGTGCTGCTCTTGAGCTCCGCTGAGGTCATTTAAAAATTATGTCATCACATCAGTGGCTGGAGTGTTCTCAAACTGGATGTGCCACATCCCTTGACAGATCAACATGGCCTCTCCTGTAAAACCCTTAATCTGTGCAGCTGCATGGGCGACCTCATGTGGCCAGTTGAGGTACAGTGAAAATAGGCTGCATGCCTCTCATTTATATAATATATATATATATATATATATATATATATATATTAATTCAAAACTACTGAAAAAGCAAAACAAAAACTGACTCACATTTAACCACTTTTGTCAGTCTGTCACCGTGCTCTACTTTTTATATATTTTAATCTGAAAAATGTTTGTTTAAAGTCTGTTTTAGAGCCTGTACTTTTATTCTTCATGGTGCATTTTTTTTTTTTACAATTTTATACACGCCTACACCTCCATACCTGTGTTTTCCGCTCCACTGTAGCACAAGGTCAGCCTGTGCTGGAGTGCAGAACAAACTTCCCTCCACTTTACTGCCCTCCCTCCACTTTGTCCAAGGGAGACCACATTTGAAACGTAACTCCACCTGAAACCTGGCACAGGCCAATCGGTATGGGAAATGTCACCACAGACAGCACACCCTCCTTTTTTCAAAACCAATCAGAGTGGAAGTGTGGCGTTTTTGCCTGAGGGGAAAACTTACCCCTGAATGTGTTAATTACGCATCACTTAGCTGTTGCCAATGTGTTCACAACAGCGGACCCTCTTTTGGGCTTCTTTCAGCAGCTGCTTTCATTTTTCTGCCAATCTAGTATGGATAGTAGACAACAATGGCTCACCAGGCTGAAAAATGAACTAAGTAACAGTCCTCTGGCATCAAATGTGGCTTTTGGCTTTATCCTCATGGGACTAGAAAAGCTGATGGAGCTGGAGTTTGAGTGTCCTTGCAACCCTACGTGGAACGGAGTGTTTTCATCAGCGTTCTTCATCATTCCCGCCGTCATGGCCTTCACGCTGATGCTGATCATTCAAGGATGTAGATGCGACACACGGTGCAGGAAAAGCGTGTCCAGTGTGGTTCCCGCGGTCGTGTGGCTGATTCTGTTGTTCCTCGATGGCCAATACTTTGCTTGTGCTATGACAGATTGGGAGGGTAGATTTGTACAAGTGGACAAAGCAGCTCCCCTGAAGTGGTGTGAGCCAATCAGCGAGGGCAACGGGACCCCACAAGAACTAATGCTCCGCTCACAGCAGCTGTTTGTTTTTTCTCAGGTGAGTGGAATGTTCTGTGCTTTTGCCTAAGATTGAGTAAAGTAAGTATACCCATGATGTCACGCCAAATCTACTTTTGCTGAGTGAAAATACACATATTTTTTTCCCCTGCTGATATCTAAAGTGTTACTTCATCCTTTGTACCCCAGGGTATTGGCCTAGTCCTCCTCATTTTCATCTGTGTGGGTCTCATAGGGTACGTAGTCAGAGAAGGCTGCCAACAAGAGGTGAACATGCAGGATGACAATGTAGCTGAGCTGAGTGTGCTCAGGATGAGCTCTCTGCAGACCAGGACATCATGAGAGAGCAAACACCTCACACCTGCCCCGCTAAAGTGTTATTCCTCCATGAAAAAAGACACTGGTGATCAATTACGTGGCTAAATTGAGGCTGTGTAAATAACTGAAATCTTTTGTTTACCTTTGAATTGTAAGCAAGATTTGTACTTGCTCTCATATGTCTGATGTGTCACAGAATATTGCTTTTTTTTTTTTTTTTTTAACCTGTATGTAAAGCAGCAGTTTGTAATGCATTTACTCAGAACTACAGAATTGATTCCATTATATTGTATCATAATATGTTGTGCAGATTGATGCATGTAGGTGGTTTCGTTATATCACCTCTTGCAGAAGCAGCGATTCGAAACTGTGTCCAGCCACAGCCAACTGTGTTAACGTCTTAAACTTTGTCGGAGTTGTAGCGTTACAGGCTGTGTTCCTTCTCTGGAGTCATTCTTTGTAAACAATCTTTCCTGCTTAGTAAAAAGAAGAAAGACTATTTCTGACTGGCAGACTTTTTATTTCTTCTCTCCCCACTAATTCCACCACGCCACTTTCATGTCCAGTAATTGCCATAACGCCGTAAATATCCAGTATTCCCTTCCAGCACTTCTAAAAGTGACTGATGCACATCCCAACCGGGAACAAAATAAAAAAGGCTAAGCCCTGTATGACTCATATTCCATGAGATTGACTATCTATAAAGCAAGGCAACCAGCAGAGACTTCACTCATTTATTCCCAGGAAAGAAAATATGTTGTCTCAATTTTCAGGGGCTCCATCTTTTTTTGTCAGTTTGTCAAAGATTCCTCCAAACGTGGCAGATAATTGAATCCTCTGTATCGTTGCTGCAGCCTTCACAGTTTATAATGGCCATTATGAGCAAAAAAAGAAACCAGTTATCTATTTTTACAGTCTTTATTTTGAACTAAGATAAGTGGCTGCTGACTCCAGTATCTCATTTAGTGTACGGCTACAGATTCATAGACACACTGCCTGCCGAGACAGTCATGTTGATGTTCTTATCTAATTCACATCGGGGAGAGGATCAGCACCTGACCCAAATTATGGGATATGTAACTCTGTTACGTATCAGCAATTTTTGAAAGATGAATTGTCAGACTGTCCTTTCAAGTTTGTCTAGCTTTGAAATTAGTGTTTCATTTTGCGACCCTGAATTTTTCCCATGCCTTTTTATATTAGCTATATTGAAATAAGTGAAACTGGCAGCTATTATCAATTTAATGATTATAAGTTAGTGTGAACTACAGATTGCACACATGTGTTCCAACAATGGTATTAATAGTCCTCATACTTACACTGGGTCAGTTGCCATTCATGTCTAATCCTACCAAAAATTGATGCTCTCAGACTGAAGTGATGCTTGAAAGCTAGAGATATGACAATATGTGTGTTTTCTATCGCTGCAATAAGCCAAAAGCAAGAAGAAGACAGAAAATCAAAGGATTTGCAGCATGATTTTTATTGTTTTATAAGAAACTAATCCTCACAAAGTTACAGTCATGAGTCTCTCCTAAAGTGTGATTAACTACATTGTGGAACTAAGTGTTACGAAGTAAGTAGCATCTCTCTCTAGGAAGTAAATTTATACTGATAACATTGGACATAATATTTGATTTTTATTGTTCTGACATACACAGCAAACCTTTGTTAACATTTGAAAGTGAAAGTATCCACTTTACCCTGGTAGGTGTATCCCTTTGCTCAAAAAACAAGAATGAAGAGTAAAACATGCTTATGGACTGTCTGAATTCTCAGGTGAACAGTATTTCTATCATAGGTCCATAAGAGACTGCTTCAATGGCTTTTTTTTTTTAACTACAGGTCAGTCACAGCCAACACTTGCAGCAGTTTAGTCCTGGATTGTATTTCTTGGTATTTACAACATTGCCAAAGCCCCACTTAATCCCCATTAAGTGTATAAATTGGGGGAGAACCTGTGTGTTCAGCCTGTGGCGGAGCTTATTCGAGAGTCTTGTAGGGCCCTGTGGAGAATGTCGTCTTTGTCCTCTCCTGTCCCTGCACTTTGGAACAAAGAGGGGTGTCGTCTTCATCTGCAAACAAATGTACGTGCACAACTGGGTCTCAACAGACCCTTAAAACCTTAATAAAGTCCTTCACTTAGCTTTTATTGGAATTGATTTGACACTGTTCTTGGCCAGAGTAGCATGTCTGCCAGCCTTGTGATTTGTCAAGGACCTGCATTGTATCCAAGACACAATGTAAAGTACGTAAGAGCTTATTATAATGCACTTTTAAATCAATAAAAGTTTGGCTTGAGGAGACATAAAGCAGCGAGCAGTGCTATATATCTTGATGCCACCTCTACACAGGGTTACTTATCTCTGTTTGTACTCTGATAAAGGAACCTCTTAACACCAAAGGACACACAACACTAAACGTTTGACAATAATGTAAGACAATTGGAAGAGAACTCTTGTTTAAAATTATTTGTTTTTTGATATATAATCAAACCAAGAGTACAACTACATCTACTCATTACAAATGTATTCATCCTATCCCCCATCTACATTTTGTAAATAATACACAATTGTTTAAGGTGCTATTTAGATCTTTTAGTCACTTTTAATTTTTCCTCTCAGACAGAGTTTAAAACACAAACACCGTATCAAGGCAGCAAAGGTGCCAAGAATGAGCAGCACAACTGCAGCCAAGAACAACACCACATCTACAGAGTGGTAGGAATACCAGGGCATTCTGTAAGACTCTGTTCTCAGATGAGCGGCTCCTTTGTGTCTCATGACAAACTCTAGCCAGAAGATGGCAGTGTCCAGTGGTTCCATTGGTCGATCCCTGTGCAGCCTGGAGAGCCTCTGCATGTTCATCCTGTAGGACGGCTCGTTCAGGACTTCCTGAAGACCCTCAAAAAAGATGTCTCCATTCATGGTAAAAAAATCAACTATCTTCCCTGCTCCTCTAACTTCAATTCTTAGTAAATTATCACGCTGATCAAAAATTAATGGCAGACCCAGTATTGGAACCCCGTGGTAAATTGCCTCTTGAATTCCGTTTGTTCCTCCATGAGCCACGAATAGTTTGATCTTTGGGTGTCCCAGGAGGTCATTCTGTGGCATCCAGTCCACTAGTAAAGTGTTGTTGCCCAGAGTGGCTGGTCTGTCACCTTTATGCCTCCAGATGACTTTCTGAGGTAATTTAGCAAAAGCTGCAGCGATCTCATCAGCTAAGTCATGAGGAATATCTCCAATCAACGTCCCCAGAGACATGATGATGACTCCATGTTCACCAGAACTCTGTACAAAATCCTCCAGGTGTTCAGGGAGTGGCTTTGCAGGTTTACACTGAAACCCACCCATATAGATAACATTGGGCATGGTGGGACGAGGGAACTCAAACACAAAGTCCACCCTCATCAACCACAGGTCTGCTGCTGCAAACAGGGAGCTGTAGTCTGCATCTGGGCCTAAATATTTTTTAACTACGCCATCAAAACATGGTGCGATTAATTGCTGAATACAATATTCGTTTATGCCATAAATTACGACGTTGATAAGTCTCTCAAGAAAGCTCATTTTATCTGAAAACTCGGTACCTGTGATTGGAATATAAGAAAGAGGAGAAGGTGCAATTGCAAAATGACCTTCCCCATGACCTGTCCACCTGACATTAAAAACGAGAGGTAACCTCAGGTAGTGGCCGATAATGACACCAGTTGGGGCAACAGGATCTGCCAGGACAAGGTCATATTTGGCATCTTGTAGTGCCTGAACTAAATCTTTGTTTTCAAGAATAAGCTCAATCATTTTGGACATTTTCCCATTCATCTCCCTGGTTGCCTGCCATTGCTCTCTTTCCAGTTCCAAACGTTTCCATAGAGATTTTCCTTCCCTCTGAATTTTCATTAATTGGGTCACAAATTCTGTTATAAACTCTTCATCGAATCCAGA